>NW_024082318.1:168268-236925 GCF_003009895.1 Hyaena hyaena | reverse complement strand
GGAATGGAGCCTTCTGGATGAGGCTCAGAGACGGCTGTACTATGATGTGATGCTGGAGAACTTTACACTTATATCCTCCCTGGGTAAGGCCCTCCCCCTCCCCAGTGACCTGGACTGGGCCCTGTACTCCCTCCTTAGCCCCCAACCCCCCATTCCACAGGAGATGTTTGTCCCTCTTAGGTCGGGACTGAGGAAACTGCTTGCTTCCCCAGCTTTCATGGCGTTTGCTTTTGTTGGCAAGGCTGGGTTGTCGGTGTGCCTTTTTGTCTCCCCTCCATCTCAGTACCCTCTGTGCTTAACCCTCATAGGGTAAAACAGTAGCCATACAGTGCGTGACGCTGATGGATTGTGCCTTACCTACCCTCGCCCTGGCTGAGTTTTGTGTACAGATCAATGCCATTTCTGTGACCCAGGTTTGTTCTCTTCCCTTTGGAGCTGTGTTCTTGTGCCCACCTATGCCGGAAATTGCAGACATTGGCTTGGCCATACTGAAGTGGACTATGGATTACTTCTCAGGGCTATCCTGTGTGGTTCTTTTATAGTGTTTACGTCTCTACTCCTACCTCCCCCTATTACCTTCAGGTTTGTTGAGGTATGACTGACAAAATTATGTTACTGAAAGCATACTACATGATAGTTTGATTCACTTACACATTATGAAATTTTCAGCAAGATGGAGATAATCAACAAGACAATACTTGTCATAATTACCTTTTCTGTTTTTAGTAATCAGAAAGCTTAATATCTACCCTCTTAGCAAATTTTAAGTGTACAGTACAGTATTCACAAGTGTAGGTAAAATGCTGTCTGTTATATCCTCAAACTCATCTTATAAATGAAATCGTGTATCCTTTACCAGCATCACCCCATTTCCCTCAGTCCTTAGCTTCTGGCATTCTGCTTTCTATCTTTATGAAGTTTGAGTTTTTAAATAGAATATCCATATAAGTAATACCTTGCAGTGTTTGTCATGTGCTTTGTGGCTTATTTCAATTAGGATAACGTCTTCCATTTAATCCGTGTTGTGACAAGTCCCCGTTTTGCCTTCTTTTTTATGGCCAATTATTACTACATATGTGTGTACTAAATATTTGTCATTTTATCCACTCACACACACACCTATTCATGTTTACCTATATTGACTATAGTGAATGATACTGCAGTGGATGTGGATGACCAGACACTCTGTGTAGATATTTCTTTTGCTTCCTTGGGTTACATACCTAGATATGGCAATGGTGGGCCATATGGTAGTTCTATTTTAAATTTTTTGGAGTCTTCCTTTAATATTTTCCATAATGACATCCTTGATGTACAGTCCCAGCAACAGTGTTCAAGGGTTCTATTTTCTGCACATCCTCACCAACATGTTACTTCCATTCTTTTTGGTCATAGCCGTTTTATTTTATTTATTTATTTTTTAATTTTTTTAATGTTTTCTTTTTTTTTATTGTTGAGAGAGAGATAGAGACAGCATGAGCAGGGGGAGGGTCAGAGAGAGAGGGAGACACAGAATCCGAAGACAGGCTCCAGGCTCTGAGTTAGCTGTCAGCACAGAGCCCAACACGGGGCTCGAACTCACGAATCATGAGATCATGACCTGAGTTGAAGTCAGATGCTCCACCGATTGAGCCACCCAGGTGCCCCTGGTCATAGCCATTTTAACAGGTAGGAGGTGATATTTGTGGTTTTGATTTGCATTTACTGATGATCAGTGCTTTGAGTCCCTGTTGATTATGTTTATCTCCCTTCACTTTCTTCTCTGTCTACAGTTCTGCTACAACTTTTCTTTTGGATATAGTTCTATGTGTTTGTTTTTCCTTTTGGTTATATGCTTTTGATGTTTTAGGGTTTGAGGTCATATGTTGAAATTTTCAATCAATTTCAAGATCATTTCCATGAGTGCTTTAAGATGGGGGTCTAGTTTCCTTGTTTGTTCATTTGGATATTCACATTTCAAAACAGCATTTAAGAGATTATTCATTCCCTAATGTATATTTTCGCATAATTTTCAAAGACTAGTTGCTTGTATATTTATACATTTTGCCTCTTTATTCCGTTTATGCCAGTGCCATGTTGTTTTGATTACTCTAGCTTTGTAATATTATTTCAGATCACAAGGGTGCTGCCTTCAGTTCTGAATTTTGTTTTTAAGATTTCTGTGTTTCCTGATTTGGCATATCAGTGGCAGGGGTGCCGGTGTCCTCTGTGGGGCAGGCAGCAGAAATCTTTGCTGAGCAGGGTCCGCAGTAGCACCCACCTGGTGGCTGATAGAGATGCCCCAGCCCCTATTTCCTACCCCTCCCCACATGTCTCTGCTAATACCATCTCCGGTCATCCTTTCTGTGTGCTTGTGCTCTGTTTTATGCTTCACTGTGTATTAGACAGTCTTGATTAGACTCTTGAGCCCTCCGAGGCTACCATCATTCATGGATAGCTGTTGAATTGCTTTTTGTTGGGGTGAAGGTGGGATCCTGTATTCTACCATCCTGCAGACATCAGTCACATAGATTGCTTTTCTGAGTCTGTGGTGTGCTGAGTAGCCCTGGGACACTCCTGGCCGTCCACCTGGCCAGCTTTCTTCAGTATTTCTACCCTCCCTGTGTCCTGTCGTTGCTCGGCTGCAGCTTACAGGGAACAGTCCATTGTGCAGCAGAGGATGGACACGATCCCGAATGACCAGGTGAGCTCACGGCAGCTGGGGAGGTGTGATAGCAGGACTTTGTTCAGATTACACGAGGCACCTTTGTTCAACTGGAGTTTGGTGCCATTGCCAACGGCCACACCTCGTTCCTGTCTTCTTCACTGTTGACAGTTTTGGACTTGTGAGTTCTACTCTGCTGGTAGTCCTGTGACTTCCGCGCAGGGGTGATTGCTGTCTCGGGCCTCCACATCTTACGCATTTCTCTCACTGCCCTTCCTGTGTTCTCCAACATTCACCTCTGCCCATTTGCCGGGAAATGTTCCTGTGTCCTTAAACTGACCTTGAACAACCACAGATTTCTTGTGATTGGATTTTTCAGCAGCCTCCTCCTCAGCTAAATATCAGTAGCAGAAAAAACCTCGTGGATGCTTTGGGCAGAGAAACAGGCTGTGGACCCAGGCTCTCTTCCTTGCACCAAACCCCAGTTTTCTGTCCTTCCAGTGAGCTGTCAACAGTGCTTTGACCTCAGGGCCCAGTAACGCAGAGCGGGCACTACTCTACCTGAATTGCAACTCCCATGTCTGGTAAAGCATCTAATGAACTCGTGCGTACACGAGACAGGTGCTTATGTGTGATGGGCTTACCCCCTCACGTTAGTCACCATGTATTTCATCAGAGTTTCTTTGCATTCAGGTTGCTGCTGTGGAGCAGAGGATGCGGACTCACCCCTTGAACAGAGCGTTTCCGTAGGTGTGTCACAGGCCAGCGCGTCCAAGGCAGCTCTGTCTTCCCGGAAGAGCCACCCCTGTGAGATGTGTTGTCCGGTCTTGAGAGACATTTTCCACTTGGCTGAGCACCAGGGAAAACCAAGCAGCCAGAAACTGTTGAGGTGTGGGGCATGTGCAAAACAATTTTATTTCAGCATAAACTTTCACCAGGAGCCAGAGCAGCACATGGGAGATAAACCATTCAGAAGCATTATGGATATGGCCTCTTTTGTGAAGGGATATGGATTCCATGATTCAGGAAAGCCCCTTACCTGTACTGAGGTTCAGAAGGAATTCGTGCCTGGCTCTGGGCATCTACAGCAAGATGCCACTCTTATTGGAGAGAAGCCAAACACATTCAGCCAGTGCAGGGCAACTTTACAGAGCAGTAAAGGTCATTACACTTGGGGAGATTGCAAGGAAGTCTTTGGTCCCAAACATACACATGTTAAGGATCAGGAAGTCCAATTTGGAAGACTGTGCTTTGTGTGCGGTGAATGTGGGAAAACATTTAGGTTCAAATCTTTATTCGATATCCACCAGAGATTCCATACTGCAGGAAGACATCATGAGTTTGTCGAAGATGAAAAATCCCTTAGGCGAAGGTCAACTCACAGTCCATACAGAAACACTCACAGTGGGTCTAGGCAATACACGTGCTACAAATGTGGGAAGTCATTAGGCCACAAATCAGTACTCATTCATCCCCAGAGATGGCAGAGTGGAGTAGGTGATTATGTTTGCAGTGGATGTGCAAAGTCTTTTAACCATAGCGAAGTGTTTATTACACGTTCTGTTCAAACCTTAGAAAGGCCTTATAATTGTGGTGACTGTGCAAAATGTTTTACCTCTATCTCTGCCCTCAGTTATCATCAGAGATCTCACACAGGAGAAAGACCTTATGAGTGCAATGAATGTGGGAAGTCTTTTGTCTCCAGTACTGGCTTCCGTTCTCACCAGAGTGTTCACACTGGAGAAAAGCCTTATGAATGCAGTGAATGTGGGAAATCTTTTTTCTCTAGATCTGACCTCCATTATCATCACAGAGTTCACACTGGGGAAAGGCCTTATGAGTGCAGTGAATGTGGCAAGTCTTTTCATCGAAGAAATAACCTCAATGTACACATAAAAGTTCACTCAAGTGAGAGGCCATATGAATGTAATGAATGTGGAAAATCTTTGAAGTGTAAGTCATCATTCATTCAACACCAAAGAATTCACACAGGAGAAAGACCTTATGAGTGCAGTGAATGTGGGAAATCTTTTACCACTAGTTTTGTCCTTCGTTCTCACCAGAGAGTTCACACTGGAGAAAGGCCTTATGAGTGTAGTGAGTGTGGGAAATCTTTTACCGCTAGCTCTGTCCTCCATAATCACCAGAGAGTTCACACTGGAGAAAGGCCTTATGAGTGCAGCGAATGTGGGAAAACTTTTACCACTAGTTCTGTCCTCCGTTACCACCAGAGAGTTCACACTGGAGAAAAGCCTTATGAATGTAGGGAATGTGGCAAGTCCTTTCCCCGAAGAACTAACCTGAATGTACACATAAAGGTTCACTCCGGTGAAAGGCCTTACGAGTGTAATGAATGTGGGAAATCTTTCAAGTGTAAGTCCAAACTCATTGAACACCAGAGGATTCACACAGGAGAAAAGCCTTATCTGTGTAGTAAATGTGGGAAATCTTTTAGTCGTAGCCACGCCCTCCAGTATCATCGTCAAAGTCACCTTGGAGTAAGGCCTTATGAGTGTAATGAGTGTGGGAAATCTTTTGCTTGTAGTTCTTCCCTTCGATCTCACCAGAGAGTGCACACTGGAGCAAGACCTTTTGAGTGCAATGAATGTGGAAAATCTTTTACCGCTAGTTCTGTCCTTCGTGCTCACCAAAGAGTTCACACTGGAGAAAGACCTTATGAGTGCAGTGAATGTGGCAAGTCCTTTCTCCGAAGAAACAGCCTCAATGTACACATAAAGGTTCACTCAGGTGAAAGGCCTTATAATTGTAATTAATGTGGAAAATCTTTTAAGTGGAAGGCAACATTCATTCAACACCAGAGAATTCACACAGGAGAAAGTCCTTATGAGTGCAGTGAATGTGGGAAATCTTTTATCAGCCATCCTGCTCTTAGTTATCATCAAAGAGTTCACACTGGAGAAAGGCCTTAGGAGAGCTGTGAATGTGGCCAGTCTTTCAGCCAAAGCTCCAGTCTCACTCAACAACAGAAAGTATAGTAGATGAAGCCCTTATGAGTGATATTATGAACTGTTTATGTTCACTAAGAGTCATATGTTCTCTTCCTCTATTCAGGATTAGCAGATGATGTCTTTGGGAGGTAATTTGAATCAGAATGGGATTATTGTCCTCATACCAGTTCTAAGAGAGCTTGCTTCCTCAGTGTACCATGTGAGGACCCTTTGAGAAGATCATCTATTGATCAGGAAGCTGTTCCTCACCAGACACGGGACCAGACCCTATAGGGAATGTTATGTCAGATATCCAGCCTCCAGAAAGAAGTTTCTGTTGTTTACAAGTCACCTAGCTTACGGTACTTTGTTAGAGCAGCCTGAGCTAAGACAAATGTGAAGACAAATGTGGGCAATCTTTTGGCCAAAGATTCAGTTTCATAAAAATTGAAAATTACCCTGGGGCAAGGCCTCATGAGTGAGGGAAATGACAGTCTGTTTAGCCAGTTATCTGTCTCATTACACACTCAGAGTACACACTGAAGAAAGGCTCTAAAGTAGCAGAGCAGGTGGTACTTCCTTGATTATATAATTAACACTTAAGGAGAGCTTTTGTCAGACAGCTATCTACCTGATGTGAACTTTGTTTACCTCAATGTCCACAGTGGGTGACTTCCCATAATTTTCAGCTATTTAGGGAGAATTCAGGAGCTGCATCATGCCTCTGATGTGTCCAGAGTCATTGCTAGATTGAAGTCACTGCCAGTTTCTGTAACACATCACTCCATCTCTGGTACCTGGTGGGTCCCCATAACGTGGGTCAGTCACCCCCTACATGCTCAAGCGTCCTGACCTCTGTGCATTGCCTTTGGTGATAGACATACATTATGGGTAATTGGAACTTCACCTTCCCTTCTAAGTTAGAACATGGATGTGATGCAGTGTTTATCCACGGTACCTGATCTGAGTTTTGGAGAGTGTCATGCAGAGAAAGAGTAAATGTCTTAGGGTGTTGTCAGTTTTATGATGCTTCTGATAAATCTATGCAGCGTCCAAGCCCCCAATACAGGTATTTGCTGTCACAGGTTGCTCTGGTTTATGCATTAATAAATACCTTTTTTGTTTAATTACTTTAATTTTTGGTGTTGTATTCTAATGGGTTGTTTGAAAGCAGAATTAGGCTCTTCCAATATGAAGGAGTAAACAGATTTTATTGCTTCCCAACTTACTGTGTCTTGGAGTGGATAATTGCAAACAAATAATATGTACATATATACTCTCCAGCTTGGGTGAGAATTTGCAATATGACCCAGAACCTATGTTATGGGCTGAATTGTGAATCCAAAATACCTTTGTTGAAGTTGTAGCCTCCAGTATGTCAGAGTGTGACTATAGTTAGACATACCATGTTTAAAGAGATAATGAAGTTGAAATGAGGATATTAAGACGGACTGCTAGTAGGACTGGTGTCCTTATGAGAAGAGGAGCTGAGGATAGAGGCCCAGAAGGATGGCCATTTGAAGACAGGGAAATCCCCATCTCCAAGCCAAGGAGAGAGGCCTGAGAAGAAACTAACCCTGCTGATATCTTATGTCCAGTTTCTAGACTCTAGATTTGTGGGGAAGTCAATTTGCGTTGTCGAATCACCCAGTGTGTGGTACGTTCTTGTGGCAGTTGTAGCTAATACGGCCCCCGGTGTTCTCTGTGTGGCTTTTGTGGTGCGGATGCCAGGAATTTTCCTGTGCTCAGAGGTCACCCTGAAGAGGGAGCATCTCCAGCGGTTGTGAAACCATGTCCAGTGGTTGTGGAAACAACATGAATATTTTGCTTGTCCACAGCTGATACCACATACTGCCAGGCACTGTTGAGTGGATTATCTACCCCAAATGGTTCAAAGGAGCCATGTGACCTGATGTACACTGTTCACGTGTTACACCACAGGAGCAGGGAACTGATTGGTAATCTAGAAGATAGGGTGATGAGGGAGTAGATGAGACATCAGCCACTTAATGGAGTGTGTGTGTCTTACAAACCCGTATCCACAGATGTTCTAGTGCCTGGCTGGGCAGGATCTGTATGCACAGAAGTTTTTCACTATCAGACACATGTATCCTGTATAACAGACACATTGTCATAAAACAATCCAAAGGTGTCTGAATTCTCATATCCTCTCTGGTGTTTACATGTCAAGGCCATCGTGTGCAAGAGGAAAAGAATAAAAGACAAAGGTGCTTTCATAGTCCAGGGATGGAGCTTTTGTGACGCGCCTAGCCCGCATTGTTGTTGGTACCAGATGTGACTGTGGCACATGCTTGTTCTGAAACATTCACCTCCCAGGTAGTCTCCCAGGTACTCCCCAGCCTCCTTGGCTATAAAATCCGGGCTTCCTGGAGGTGGTGGTGCAGGGACCGACTCCTCTTCTGGTTGCCAAAGTCATGCTTCTGTCGCTGAGCCCCCAAATAAACTATTTCTCCTCAAGCTGGACTTCTCAGCCATTTGCTTTGCCTAAGATTTGGAGGTCACTTTGCATATATGTCCCTTCCAGGCAACACTACTATTTTCTTCTCTGGAAATAGACCATTATTTATGCATTCATCTGTTTGGACTATTTGGGTTACTTACAGTTTTGGCCTTTGTAAATGAAGCGCTCTAAACATTTTCATTACAGTTTTTTATGTGGATAGAGGTTTCCTTTTTCTTGTGGTATAACTCAAAGCACAGTGCCCGTCACAGGTAGGTAATGATTAACATTTTTAAGAAACTGTCAACATATGATCCAAACGTCAGTTCTCCATTCCCACCAGGCATGTATGAGAATTCCAGTACCTCCAGTCCCAGTCACTACTTGCTAGTGCCAGTCCCTAACTTCAGCCCATTTCATAAATGTGTAGTGCTCTTTTGCCATTGCATTTCCTAGAGATGTTGATTTTGAGTATTTTTTCATGTGTTTACCACCTGTATATCTTCTTTGGTACAATTTCTGTTCATATCATTTGCCCTTTTGTTTCTTATGAGTTATGGCTATTTTCCGTTTTTATAAATTAGACACTGATACAACAATGATCTATGTTGGAATTTTCCTTACTTAAATAGTGTGACATTTTGTTCTATGAAGTCATAGTAACGCTGTTAAGCTATTTCTTCATTATTTTTACTCAGATTCTTTTGTGTCACACAAATCATGGCCAAAAACACCATACACATGTAAGTTTAGTGTGCATTCTTACCATTATATCTTCACTTTCATGAATCTAGGCATTCGGAAATTCAAAACTACAGCCCTCCTTCATGTCCTTGCCAATTTCTAAATTGTAAATTCTCCCATCATGGGAGCAGGGTATGCTCAGAGAAGAAGCTGAACAATTCCACTTAGGTGTTTAGTGGAAAACTAATCTTTGGCATCTGCAGAAGACTTTACAAGCCCAGGCCAACAACAGCTGGGGTGGGGGGGGGGGCGGGGGGCGCGTTGCTGTTACCTAGCAGCAGGTCTGCACAAGCCTCAGGGACAGGAGACTAATCCTGACTGGCCAGAGGGCAGGGATCTCCGTAAACACCCTCAGGGATGAGTGAAAATATGGCTGGCCTCTCCTTCCTGGTGACTAGGTTGTCAGGCAAACCCACTGGGTTCAGATTGCTTCCTCAGATCCCACCCAGTACTTGAGAAGGACTTCTCCCCCTCTCGTGATCGCCTCTGCGTGATTTAACTCTTTCTGCATTCTTTGGGGAATGCAGTCATAGTTGACTGCATTCCCCAAAGATGTATGCCTTCCGTGCATCTCATCCTGGCTCTAGGCTGTCTTACCAGCCCTCCACACGGGATGACTGGGGACGGGGGGAGGGCATGCTGTGGCCATTTTCTGCTTCCCCCTCTCCAGGGGGGACTGGGAGCCAGTGGGACAGGGACTCACCTTGGCAAGCCACCTGTGCAGGCATCCCTCTCCACCCGAAGAACAGACCAAGCAGAGGAGGGCGTCTCCCAGAAAGAGAGGTCTGGTACCTTCGTGTAGGAACCTGCTGAGACCTTTATTCCATGGACCAATGCGTGATTGTGGTCGCATCTCAGAGGATCAGCCCAGAACGGGCCTGCAGGGGACCACCAGGCTGTGTAGGAGGGCAGGAGTGGCACGGGGTCAGAGGAGACACCTGGAGGGAGGCTGCACCCCAGGATGCGATTTTGAAAGGACCTGCTGGGTTGAGTCCCCCTACGTCCTGTGGAGCCCAAGGTCCCCTTGTCGATCCCTAAGGCAACGCATTTCCTCGAGCCCTGGCCATTCTTGACCCAGGAGGCGCCTGATGGACACAGCCCTGTCGACAGGTGAGTTCTTGATTCTTTCCGCTTGCACAATTGTGACCGCTCTGGTGGCCCCGGGGTGTGAAGTCTGGGTTAAACTCATTGGATTAGGCTGTCCAAGATTATGTTAAGGCAAAACCCCTCAGGTGCAGGTTGATCAACAAATTATGAGTTTGTTTTACTGTCGGGTACAGGGTGTAAGAGCCTCTAGCCTAGGGGTCCCAAGCAGATTAAGTTTGGCCACTCGGCGATGACAAAATCCCAAGGCAGTGAACCAAGTGACGGTGAAACAGGATAGGAATCTCTTTCAAGGAGGCCAATACAGGGAACACAGTTTACTAACCTCTCAAAGACTGAACTTCTCAAAGATCTGAACTTCTAGCACAACCCCTAGGTACCAAGTCACCAGACCCCCTTCACAACCTTCCAACACTGAAAACATCTATAGCTACAACTGTCAAGTCTGCATGCAGTCAAGAAATGTTAGGGACCTCTGTACTCCCTTTATTGGTTAACTGCTCTAAATGCCATTAAAACCCCCTGGGTTACACACAAACCTTGGACTTGGCCTTTGTACAAAAGTCCACCTTCTCCTCAGGTGGCCACGCTCTTGAATAAAGCTCATATTCCTTTCCATTGAAAACTTGTCTCTTGAGTATTGGCTTTTGAAGCGATGGGCAGCCGAACTTGGCCTTTGGTAACATAGGAACAGAAATTAACAGACACACAGACACATGATAGGATTTTGGAATGATTGGGGTCCAGAGGTGATGGCCAAGAAATAAATCTTGAGATGACTTTGGTGCAAAGATTTCATTATAGCATGGGGACAGGACTCCCAGGGGCATAAAGAGCTATACTGGCGTAGTGAAGAGTTACTAGTTATATACTATGGACCAGGGGAGATAAAGTCATGAGGAAGTTTCTAATGGGAGGCGTTATCCATTGCGCCACTGGCACTGTTCTAATGGGATTTTCATAATCTAAAGAAGACTCAGATTTATGGAGACTCAGCTATTGTCAAGCTAACATTGTTTTTTTTTTCTTCGGTGTTTTATTTATTTCTGAAAGAGAGACAGGGTGAGCAAGGGAGAGTCAGAGAGGGAGACAGAATCTGAAGCAGTCTCCAGGCTCTGGGCTAGCTGTCAGCTAACAGCCCAATGCGGGGCTCGAACCCACAAACTCTGAGATCATGACCTGAGCCTAAGTCGGATGCTTAATGCACTGAGCCACCCAGGTGCCCCCAAGCTAACATTGTTTTACCCTTTAGCAGAACATTAAGACAATAGGGAGCTCCTGGAGAAATGTTATACTCTGTATTTGCCTCCAGTATTTGTCAAGAGACTGCTGGTTATAAGGAAATTTAATTTTATCTACCATTTCCTTCTTGCCTTTGTTCCTCACATCACTATGGAGGGGAGGGTGATATTGGAGCTAGAGATTTATGGAAATTAGGCTATTGAGAAGATTGCCTTTTTCTTGTAATTTACTATATTTGTAAACTGATGAAGACTCTTATCTTGCATGACTGTGATATCTGTCAGTTAACCATTTATTTTCCCCTTTCCTTTGATCTTGGGTAGCCAGGAGTGCTTGAGGAAGGTCACATATAACCCAATCGAGGGGGGGGGTGTTAGCCTGTACTTTGCCCTCAGCTTGTCCCACGCTCCCTCATCAAAACCCCCAAAAAATTTTGATCCTGAAATCTTTAAGGTTGTTGAAGTTGGAAGGTCTCATCTTCTGTAGCTTCTTCCTGCCGAGGAGGGCCATAGATATGTCCCTACCTATGGGTCAACATTGATCACATGGGGAATCTATGGGGGACTTACAAAAGATGGAGGCAGCTGAATCCAACATGGACAACATGTATTTACCTCCTGAGGAGAAAAGATCATTTGTTGGCTTGAAGTTATTGCAGGGGTGGACTCTGGGCACCAAGCAGAGATACATTGGAGAAAACATAATTAGAATAACAAGAAAGATTAGCCCAAATAAAAGTCCTTTGGTAGTTGACAAAAATCCTCCAGTCCAGGAGGTTAACTAATCACTAAAGGAAAGAGAGGGATTGTTTAAAGCACCAGTTTGAGTATTCAAGTCAGTTAGAAATCCAGAAATATTTTTAAAAAATAAATTAATTAAAAAAAAAAAGAAATCCAGAAATATTTTTGTGGTAATCTGGAATGCACATACAACATTGTTTTTGTGAGAGCACAAATTCCACCTTATGCAGCAGCTAAAACATTTAATCCCATTTTTATTTTGTAGAACTATTTTATGCATTTGAGTTATTTTAGCATTTAATAATATAATGTTATCTTAAGAGTCATTTAAGACCTTAACTGTGTAACAGGTGGTGTTTAGCCAACAGGTACTTACCTGTTTAGTAAGCAATTAGGTAATTAATAAGAGGCATTTTTATAACAAGAATAATATAGGTTAATGGATAGAGCATATTACAAACCCAGTGTCTGCCAGTGCTGCCAATGAGATTTTTTAGATGTCAGGCTTGGAGCATCCTCAGATGGAAGTGGGACCAGGCAGCAAGAATCATATTGGTCTTTCTGGTTTGTAACTCAAATGTTTGTGGTGATCCTTTTGAATGGCCCATTGTAAGGAGGCTAACATTACATTGTTAGTATAAATTGAGGAAAAGAGAATGAAAAAGAAAGGTACAACCATCATAAGAGAAGTTTAAGGCTCACAGGAATGAGAAGGCACATTAGTTTGCTCATTGATTTTTGTTTTGTTTTTAATGTTTATTTATTTTTGAGACAGAGAGAGACAGGGTGTGGGGGTGGGGAGGCGAGAGAGAGGGAGACACAGAATCTGAAAAAGGCTCCAGCCTCTGAGTCATCAGCACAGAACCCAATATGGGGCTCGAACCCACGAACCATGAGATCATGACTTGAGCGAAGTTAGACACTCAACCAACTGAGCCACCCAGGCACCCCTTTCATTGATTTTTTTGTAAAAGGGGTATAGGTTTTACTTTAGATATAGGAGCCTATGAAGAGTGCTCCTCTAATTTACTGCAGTGGGAGTACTCAATATGACCTGGTAGGTGCCCTTCCACTTTGGAGTTAAATCCCCTGCTGTATTAGACTTTCAATCTTTTTAATAAACCAGGTCTTTTGGGTTTAAATGGTGTGGACTTCTAGTAGCTGTCAGATCAGGTTTAGGGAGGATATGGTTTGCATATTTATTTAGAGATTTATGGATTAACCTGGCCTCAAAATGAATAATTTAATAAAACACTATAGTCTTTCTCTATTGGTAGGCTTACAGTGATAAAAGTCTTTACATACAATTGTTGGGGGAATCCTTCCCACTTTTCAGTTGTTTAAATAATCATATGCCCATGGGTTCTTATTATTACCCCCACAGAACATGAAGCAAAAAGATTGTCCATACTTGTGCTATTGTGGAGTTTACCTCAAGTTGTCTAGTTTAGGCAAACAACATTTAAACACAATCAAAACTATAATTTAACATCCATAAAGGTGCATTATTGAAACATAGTTTTTCTCTCTAAAAACCCTCATTTCCAGGGATAGCCAAATCAAGATTAATTGTAGAACAAGTCCAGTTTTAAAAACTTGGCCTACTTATTTACATAAGCTCTGCAAGAACAGCAACTGATCATATTGGTGTTTTAAAGTTTGCTTTGCTGGGGGGCACCTGGGTGGCTCAGTTGGTTAAGAGTCCGACTTCAGCTCAGGTCATGATCTCATGGTTCATGGGTTTGAGCCCTGCGTCGGGCTCTGTGCTGACAGCTAGCTCAGAGCCTGGAGCCTGTTTTAGATTCTGTGTCTCCCTATTTCTCTGACCTTCCCCAACTCACGCTGTCTCTATCTCAGAAATAAATAAAACATTAAACAAAAAAATTTTTAAAAAAATAAAGTTTGCTTTGCTGGAAACTTTTGTAAGGAATCTCCAGATTGAATTTTTAGTAGCTCTCCAGATCAGAAGCCAAGTACTTGCCATCACACATGCCTACAATACTTGTAGAATTGTGCAAATTGCTCCTCATGAGGTCCCCAACATATCCTGACGTTCCTGCATGTGCTAGGATCTGACATTCTTTATTCACCTGGTAAGGCTGCTGGGAACTCTGTAAGCAAGGTTTCAGGCTCACATTTCCAAATTTATGGCTCCATGTTTCATAAAGTTCCTTAGAGCTGTATGGTCATATCTGAGTCTATGCATGTCTCTCAAATATGACATTCCAGCCAAAGCTTTGGTAAAATAACCGTTATTCCCAGTGGTGTCCTGTTACAAGATGAACAGTTTCTTATTGAACTTATGCAAATAAGTATGATTGCCATGGAAGAAAGAACACTCACTGAGTTTGTGAATTTCAGAGGGTTTAGGTAGAGAGAAAAGTTCAATACTTTTTGACAAATGAGTATCACATTCCTGTATATCATAGATATCTTAAGAGAAACTTTCCTTAATCTGGAAGAGCAAACATTAGAGATTCCAACAAGAGTCACAAAACTGTAATCTTCCTTAGTTCATTAAGTGCCATGTTACTAATTCTTGTTCAGTTTGAATGTAGCTTTTTCATTCTGGAAATTCTTACCCATTTTAGTTTTAGGTTTTTAAAGATGTCAAATACCTGTGTTTGTCCTAAAAGTCCTTTTTATGAATCTTCTTGAAGATGATATATGTTTTGTGAGAGCATGAGAACAATATAAATGACAAAATCTCAGAAATGGACATTGCTAAAGATCTGATAAGAGTTCATTATGATGCAAGTGAGAAGGAAATTTGGTGACTTCTGTGTCACATAACATAATCAAAATATCAAGTGATTACCTTATAACCAAAACATATTGAAACTTTAGGGATTGCATATGTATTTGAGCATTTATATCATTTGCTTGTATACAATATAACCTAAGGTTTACCATTATTTGACAGTGCTTTTTCCAAGTAGTTTAACTTACCAAATAAGTTGATTGATCAAAAGGGCTTCATTTACAACTTAACTCCTGGGAAGTTTGTTAAAACCTTAGAAAGTTATAAAATACATCCTAAATAGGATTACAGATCATTACAAATCTAAAATTATTTATTTAACCGAGGTAGCAATAAGCGATTCCAAAGGCTAATACGTAGGTTTATATAGTTGTTAGCAAAACTTCACTGGTTTAACATTGAGAAGTTTTCACTTTAAGTAATCAAAGACCTTATAAAGACAAAACATAAAGCTTTGGTTTTCCTGGCAGACAAAAGAGAAAAACTCATTTGTTTACATTATTCTTATCAAGAGCAGATCAAAAGTCCAAGAAAACTTTGTCTTTTAAAGAAAAGCAGAATTTTTTTTTTACAAATAGTTTATTGTCAAGTTGGTTTCCACATAACACCCAGTGCTCATCACCACAAGTGCCCCCCTCTATGCTGATCTCCCCCCTCCCCCCCTACACCCATCAGCCCTCAGTTTGTTGTCAGCATTCAAGAGTCTCTCATGGTTTGCCTCTCTCCCTTTCCCCCACCATTTCCCCCTTTCTTCTCCCCCATGGTCCTCTGTTAAGTTCCTCCCAATCCTCCTATATGTGCAAACATATGATATTTGTCCTTCTCTGCCTGACTTATTTCGCTCAGCATAACACCCTCAAGGTCCAGCCATGTTGCTACACAGGCCAGATTTCATTGTTTCTCATTGCCATGTAGTATTCCATGGTATAGATAAACCACATCTTCTTGATCCATTCGTCCGTTGATGGACACTTAGGCTCTTTCCATGTTTTAGCTATTGTTGAAAGTGCTGCTATGAACATTGGGGTACATGTGCTCCTATGCCTCAGCATTTCTGTATCCCTTGGGTAAATTCCTAGCAGTGCTATTGCTGGGTCATAGGGGAGTTCTATTGTTAATTTCCTGAGGAGCCTCCATACTGTTTTCCAGAGGGGCTGTACCAGTTTACATTCCCACCCACAGTGTAGGAGGGTGCCTGTTTCTCCACATCCTCGCCAGCATCTAGAGTTCTCTGATTTGCTCATTTTAGCCACTCTGACTGGTGTGAGGTGGTATCTCAGTGTGGTTTTGATTTGTATTTCCCTGATGAGGAGGGATACTGAGCATCGTTTCATGTGTCTGTTGGCCATCTGGATCTCCTCTTTGGAGAAGTGTCTGCTCATATCTTCTGCCATTTAAGAAAAGTAGAATTTAATCTTATACCGGTGTACTTTTAAAATCCATGCATTGCAACCTTAGTCCATTCTGGCCACCATAATATTCCTTTCCAAAGATTTCCCTTCATGGACCTTCTACAACTTTCCTTTGCCTTCAGATTTTGTCCCAAGCCATTTCTCTCCAAACAACCAATCTCATTTGGGACAAAATTACTTTCTTTTATTTTACTTTCAACAAAACTGTATTTCTATTTTACATACAGAGTTGCTTTTGTTATTTCCGTTAGTCTTAACTACCTTCTGCATAATTTTAACTCTTAGAAACCTTAGTCTCCAGTGAAAACAGTAACCAATTGTAAACTGTTACACAAGAATTCTTTGGACAACAAATTTGTGAACCAGTTAAGCACAAAGCATGCTTTACCAACAGACCCAAATAGCCTTAGTTTTTCTGCAATAAGTCAAAACACAAACCTGCATTTAGTAATCAATGCTTTAGTATTTCATATCATTAGATGTCCAAGGAATTCAATCCCATTTAATGTGCGTGAGCAAAACTTTAAAATTTCAGATTACCAAAGACTTTGAAAGCTACCCTACCAATTATCCGTGAAAAGTTTGGGACAGAAAAAATTAACCATTATTTGAAGTCATCTTTTTGCTAACAAATTCCAACAGAGGTAACATGAGTTTACTTGACCTTCAGCAAACCTAGTTAGATGAGTTCCATATTTAATGCTGATAACTATAAAGACAGGTCTATCTTAAGTAAACCAACAAACTTAAATTAGTTTACCGAATGTTTCACTTGAGTCCATTTAAGACAAGTTTTTCCCCATTGTCAATTTTTTACCTGGAACACTGGTGGGGAAGTCTGAAGTGGGCAGTCTATGGGGATGCTCTTCCTCCTTGACTTTGAGGGTGGGAGGAGGAGCTGATGGTGCCTGACATACTGAGGATGGTATAGGAATCAGTTTTGCAGGCAGCACCCGAGGTGGTGCAGAAAGGGAGGGGGGGGCGGGGAGGGAAAGGAAGAAGTGAGATGCCAGCAGAAGGCAGACAAAGAGAATTTCCAGTCCTGAATCTTGTTAATTTGGACAAAGGAGCAGATGCCATGTCTCTCTGTCTCTCTCACTCCTCCCCCAGCCCCCACCAATTATTGGAATTAGGCAGTCCATATCAGGCTGGAGAAGACAGGGAATTTCCCAGAAACAGATGGAGTTTCAGGAGCTGCCTGGGCATATTCCTTAAAGTGTCCATCCCAAGGCAGACTAACCACAGTTGGTTCCAATTATAGCCATTAATCTGGAAAATGATTGAGGGAGAGGCCCTCACGTCTATTACGAGGAGAAACAGACAGTCAGTGACCCCTTCATTAGGGATGGCCTGTGTTTCCTCCAGCAATTGAGTTCTATCAGGAGGAGGTATGTTTAGACATCCAATTTGTCAGGAGGGAATTTAGTAGCCAAACACATTTGGGCAAACACAAAGGTGTTCTTCCGCAAGAAGCCTTTTTGGTATGGGTCCTGATTTAGAGCCTGGACCTAGGGTACCTCCATTGATTTGCCTCTTTGACTGCAGAAGAGATCTGTTAGATCCTATTAAGGCCATGCAGTGTTACAGGAGATCAGTCCTTTCCTAAATTGTGCAATCCAAAGTGTTTCCAGTGGATTCAAAAGGCATTCCAAAGGAGAGTCCTTGGGGATGGAAGAGAAGCTCCCAGGCTCCTGCTAGAGTGAGAAAAGTAGAAAAAGTTCATTACGACGAAGATCCCCCCTGACTCCTAGGTGGTGTTCCACACACAGGATATGTCAGAGGTTCTTAGTGTCATAAAGAACTGAGGCATCCCTCAAATGAAGTCACCATGATCACTGACCCACCAACCAACGGCCCCTGAAGAAGGGACACCAGCATTCCTCTACCTCCCCATTGCATCCTAGGCTACAAATGGGTGCCAGCATATGGACCAAGTTTGCCTTGCTGAGAAGGCCAAGTAACCACTGTTGTTAACCCGTGGAAAATATTGGGAAAATGTTACATGCAGGAATTACCCAATTTTGTAACTTTAGTAGTTAGTAGAGGACATCAAACAAAAACAGTAAAGACAGGAATCCATCAGATCTAAGCGATGACATTCCAACACATATAATCTTTACAGCCAACTTTCTAGGAAATGGTCCCTCGTTGGGTTTTAATTCAGTTGGGTACTGGTTTTGGCCAGGTCTCAGTGGGGGTCCTGCCACCAGAAGAGGTTAGACCAGGGATGTGGAGGGGATCATGTTAGACTGATGAGGAGGACACTTTACATGGGAGTCTTGAGATTGGCAGCCATCCTGATGACTTGGGTGGCTGTCCTGTGCCCAAGACGTACAACTTTGTAAAAGGACAGGAAAAAGATAGGGAGTCAAGTTTCTGGGTCTTATTACCATTCCGGCCCGGGGACTAACTTCTAGCCAAAAGGCGGGCCTTCTCCTCCACATAGAGTAGCCACACGGGCTAGAGGATGGCAGCCTGAGCAATTGATAAGAAAATGTTCAAATAAGACCATACTCCTCGAAAGGCCCCGAAAATGAGAGTAAGGAAAAAAGAGAAAGTACTTACCAAGTTTGCATCGAAGCTCGGAGTCCAGTTGAAATTACTTATAGCCCCACACGTTGGGCGCCATATGACGAGTTTTTGGGGTGATCATGGGGTTCGTGGTGTCCAGAGCCAAAGGCCAAGAAAGAATTCTTGAAGTATCAAAACGTGATTTTATCAAAGCACAGAGACAAGACCCATGGGCAGAAAGAGATGCGCTGGGTTTGTGTAGAATGACTGGTTAAATACTTTGGAGTTTGGTGTGTGTTGGGTGGGGGGAGGTTAAAATCAAAAGAGAAATTTCCAAAGAGACTTTCATAAGCTAAAGACTCACAAGCTACTGGAGGCCCAGCTATTGTAATGCTAAGGTTGTTTTTCCCCCTAGCAAAGCATTAACATTAAGACAATAGCGAGTTCCTGGAGAAACATTTTACTTTCCTGGCCTCAAGTATCTGTCAACGGGCTGTAGGTTATAAGGAGATTTGATTTTATCTGCCATTTCCTTTTTGCTTTTGTTCCTCACATCACTATGGAGCAGAGGGTGATGTTGGGGATCCAGGAGACTGAGTCTATAGGTTTCTGGAGATTAGGCTATTGATAAGATTGCTTTTTAAAAAAAATATACTAAGATATTTGTAAACTGATGGAGAGTCTATCCTCAGGCATTCCTGACTGCCCTAAGCTAACAGAAGGAGACAACAAACGGCTAACTGATAGAGACGATAGTCACGCAGGATGTGAGTATTAATCAGTTTACAACTGTCTAAGTCAATTACAAGAAAAAGGCAATCTTGTCAATAGTCCAGCCTCCAGAAACCCATAGACTCAGGTTCCCAAAGCCCCAACATGGCAAGAAGGATTTGGCAAACGCAATTAACTTTCTTTATGATCTGCACCCATTGACAAAGACTTGAGGCAGAGAAAAGCATTCCTACAGGAACTGCCTACCATTTTAATGTTAATGTCTTACTGAGGAAAAAACAACCAAAGCTTGACAATAACCAGGCCTCCCTTAACTTATGTGTTTCCTGTAGCCTAGGAAAGTTCTTCCAGAAACCTCCTTTGCCTTTACCTCTCCCACTCTATAGTATATAACTAGTGACTCCTCACAGCCCCGGTGCAGCTTTTTCTGCCCATAGGCCCTGTCCCCATGCTTTCATAAACTCACCTTTTGGCACCAAAGATGTCTTAAGAATTCTTTCTTGGCCATCGGCTCTGGACCCTCACCACCACTCCAAAACCACATCAACTTTATCTTTTAAATTTTTTAAAAATGTTTTTTATTTAATTCTGAGAGAGAGAGTGACAGCGTGAGCAGAGGAGGGTCAGAGAAAGAGGGAGACACAGAATCTGAAACAGGCTCCAGGCTCTGAGCTAGCTGTCAGCACAGAGCCGGACGGAGGGCTCGAACTCATGAACCGTGAGATCATGCCCTGAGCCAAAGTTGGACGCTTAATCAACTGAGCCACCCAGGTGCCCCCAACTTTATCTTTTAAAAGAACTAAAAAGATTAAAACCCACATGACTCATCCTTGCTCTTATTAAGAAGGGGTTCCTTGCATAGGGCGCCTGGGTGGCTCAGTCCAGTGGGCATCTGGCTGTTGATTTTGGCTCAGGTCATGGTCTCACGGTTCATGTGTTTGAGACCGAAGTCTGTCAGTGCACAGCCTGCTTGGGATTCTCTTCTCTCTTCCTCTCTCTCTCTGCGACCCCCACCACTCTCTCTCTCTCTCAAAAGAAATAAACTTTAAAAAAAAAAAAAAAAAGGAGTTCCTCACTGTGCAATGTAATATTACATCCAATCCCCTCTTCTCAAAAAATCACCTCTCCTCTTTTCATCGCATCTGCCACATTCTAACATACAATATAACTTAGTATTTCTGCTTTCAGGTTTCCTGTGTTTTCCCTGAACATAATAAAAGCCACATGACAATGGGACTGCTTGTCTTCTCTCTGCATTTCTCCCACACATCTACCAAAAGTTCCTGAAAACCCAGAATGTGCACAATGCAAATTTGTTAAGACAGTGAATAAACATGACAATTTTTAAGTTGACTTATTCATTTTGAGAGAGACAGAGAGAGTAGCAGGGCAGCGATAGAGAGAGGAAGAAAGAGAATCCCAAGCAGCCTTTGCACTGTCAGTGCAGGGGCTCAGTCTCATGAGCCCTGAAATCATGACCTGAGCTGAAATCAGAAGTCTGACCCTTAACTGACTGAAACAGCCAGGTGACCCTAAATATGACATTGCAAGTTCTTTTCCATTTTAACTATTCCAAGTACCTGAAATGTCCTCTTTAGGTCTCTCTCCAAAGTAGTGTGAAAATTAGTAAAGGAAATCTCTTTAAAAATGGAGTCAGGAGGATGAAATGAGGGAGCTCTCATGCTGTAGGACATAATCTGCAGGAGGAAGGAATATAATTTTTATTTTGACAAAGCAGGATACATTCCGAGTAGGAAGCTAGTCTCCTGCCTTTAATAAAAAGCAGGATGGTCTTTCCTTGCCCCAACGAGGACACACTAATAAAAGCATGCAGCCAAGGAATATCTGCCACAGCCTCACCCTGCTGTTCCTCAGTAAACTTTCACTGAAAGCAACACTCCCCAGTCTCCTCCTTACCTCATAAAAACTGACTTTGCCTGCATCTCTTGACACTTCCCTGTGGACACTTGCCTGCTGAAATTCCTCTGATATTCCTAAATAAACTCTGTTTGCTAGTAAAATAACTGGCTATTTATTTTTAAGCTGGACAGTAGTATTTGCTCAATGTCTGCAGGAATGAAAATTCACATTTTGGAGATAAAAGCCTCACAAAGTCCAAGCATATTGGTCTGGCACAGTCACATGCTCTGTTTGATTCTAACCTTTCTCAGACCACACAGAGCCTTCTTCTAAGATTTCTGTGAGTTCCAAGGTTCACTCATTAAAGTGTCCAACTTCAGCTTAGGTCATGATCTTGTAGTTCCTTAGTTCCAGCCCCACGTAGCGCTCACTGCTGTCAGAACAGAGCCTGCGTTGGATCCCCTAATGCCCTCTCTATCCCTCATCTGGTTGTGCCCTCAAAAATAAACATCTAAAAAATAAAATAAAAGTTCTGTTTTTGGTCTTTACTGATGTGTCGGGAGATGGAATGTGGGTTTGCCCATAGGTATGTCTGCCTCTGTCTTTAAACCAATAGATAAACGTTATGAACTGCTTTCTGAAATGGGCACTTCATTGGGGCGCCTGGGTGGCTTAGTCAGTTAAGCGTCCGACTTAGGTCATGATCTCCCGGTTCGTGGGTTCGAGCCCCGCATCGGGCTCTGTGCTGACTGCCAGCTCAGAGCCTGGAGCCTGTTTCGGTCTGTGACTCCCTCTCTCTCTGACCCTCCCCTGCTCACGCTGTCTCTCTCTCTCTCCTAGGGGGAAAAAAATATATATATATATATATTTCACATCTGATTTTCTAGATAATTTCAATTCCTACTGCCAGTGCCTGAAGAAATGAGATTCACTTCCCAGCAAGGAGATGAGATCATTAGTTTCAGATTCTCCATTTGCACACTCACTCCAACTAAAATGGCAACTTGTGTTCGGTACCAAAACTACCAACAATTAAGTTGCTCTCTGTTTGAGATTGATGTCAAACTCCTATAAGGAATAAGGAATTGAGTATATCTGAGAACATGGAGTAAGAAATATATGGATAAAAGTGTTCCTAAATAGATGGGAACAATCACTATACAGGTAAATGAAGGGTTTTGTGGAACCAGACGCTGACCTCCTCATTGTCCACTTAATTCAGGGTGGCCTGCAGTTCATCTTTCTTCTTTCCTGTCACAGACCTGGATGGGGTGTGACAAAGGAAACCAGAGACCCCAGATGGAGTCACTTCTGCTAGGTCATTTCACCAAACCTGGGCATAATACCTAAACTCGTTGTACCCCCAGAAACTGTTTCCACTGGTAAGTGAAGAATTTTGTGGTCAGCACCAAAAAGGTAATTAGCCACATGAATGTGTCCTCTCCATCGCCCAAAGGAAGACAAGGTATTCTTCTAATAAGACCCACTTGTCCCCCCAATTAAGTTGACCTCAAAAGACATAATCATTTATTGTTTATGATGGTTTTGTCCGACCTTTAAACACCTTTTCCTTTCTGTAGTCCTGTGGAGCTTCCCTCTACTTGCTAGATGTGATGCTGCCCAATTCACAAATCAATGAATACAGGCAAAAGACCCTTAAAATGCACTGGGCTGAATTTATGTTGTTAAAAGGAACTTTTCTATTGTTCCTAACCGATTACAAAACTGACTCTAAGGCTTCAGGCTGCAAGCGTTTGAAGAGCTTGCTAGACTCCTCAGCTGAGGAGCTACGCACAGACTCCTTTTTTTTCTGAAGTGCTGTACAAGGTTGAATGATGTGTCATTTACCTCAGGAAGAGGATTTGGGAACACTTAAAATAATCTCCTTTGGAAGCTGATTGAGCTTCACGGAGTGTGAAATCAGGGTTCTTCTCTGTCTTTAACAAGGTACAAAGCAGTTCCCCATTCGTAGGACCAGCAGTTCCCAGCGGCCCTCTAAGGGCCTAGCGTCCAAAGCTCCAGGATGCAGAACGCATTTATGGTGGCGGCTGGTGCGCCGGGGAACTACCGTACCCGGAAGAGTCTGGACAGAGGACATAACAAGGAGCCAATGAGAGAACAGGGTGAGTGATTTCAGGCGTGCGCAGCCGCTGGGGGCGGGACTTCCTGCTCCACCGCCTCGGACGACTTCTGGCTTTGCCTTAGATCTGTCCACCCTCTAAGGTTCGGGAGCGGAGTTTCCGAGTTGAAGTGGCAAACTGAGAAAGCACGAGGGGAGGCGACATCCCCGCCACATAGACTGGGGGTCGCGACTCGCTGACGCTCCTGGGCTGTTCAGCGCTGGGGCCGGAACGGGACCGCGGGCCGGAGTGTCGGTTTTCCCACACGAGTCCGATGGCAGCGGCCGCGCCCAGGGACCCGGCTCAGGTACAAGCCCGGCCCCCAGGCCTTCCCCGCCCTTCTCCCACCTAGACGGTCGAGGCCCCAGTGCCCTGCGCCTGCTCGCATCCCTGCGGCCCGGGTCGCGGTGTCGGGGACGGGAAGGGACTCGGGCGGGGACCCCATGTCTGAGCGCCAGCGTGAGGGGGTGCGGGAGCGGGCTGCAGGGGATGGTCCGGCTGGTATAGGGGCTGCAGGGGAGGGGCCTGCGCCACCAGCAGGGTCCAGCAGGTCTCCGTCCTTTCAGCGAACACAAGTTGCAGCGGTGCCAGTGAGGCCTGTCACCTGGCTGCCTGACCGGTCCGACCATCCTGGCGGCAGTGACGGCGGTGTAACCCAGGTGTAAATAGGCTTCGTCTGGCTGCGGAGAGGACACACTGCGGGGGGAGCGAGGGGACAGGGAGCGCAGGAGGAGGTGCCTGCACGACCGAATGTTTTCGTTGATGGACCAGAATGGCCACCGTGGATGTCAGAGAAGCGGTTGAATTTTGGCTCCGTGGGTGAGAAGGGCCAAGCCAAATTTGGGGCGTCGCTGGTGACAAGGGAAAGGGAGGAGTCCCGGAATACCGGAGGCCTTTTGATCCTTTAACTTTAAGGCATAAACGGCCACTTAATTGACGCGCAAAAACGAGTTTCTTTGGGAGTGAAAGAGAACTGCAATCTGCAAACAAACGAGCTGAGGCTGAACAGTAGGCCAGTGTGGAGGACACAGAGAGGTAGGCTTTTGTAAAGGGGAAGGGGCTAAGCTGGGAAGTCTGTTAAAAACTACAAACAAGTCCATGAGAGCAAATGGGAAGTCAGAGTATGGCGGCTTCCCATCGGCTGAGCTGTTGGGTGGGATGGTCCGGAAAGCTGGTCTTTTCCCCTCTGGACAAGTAAAGTAGCTTCCCCATCGAAGGCCAAGTGTCTCTTCCTGTTGGGTCTGCATTGCTCATGGCGGCGGTGGGTGAGAGCTCCCCCAGCTGCGTCCTCCCAGCCCCACTGTAGTGAGGTTTTCGTCATTCATTTTCACAGGTCTTAGTAGCTGAAGGGATGGAAGCTCCCATCAGCTGGATGGAAGGTGGCAGGCTGATTGTCCGTGGAGATCCCCTAAGTTGTTTTGAGACCTCGTTGGAGCTTAGTGTTCAAAGGAGCGTGCGTGATGGCATCAAGAGGGCAGCTGGACAGGACATATCGGGGATCCGGGGGAGCGTTTCAGGATGGAGACCTTGAAAAGTGATGGCTGTTGTGTGGCCCGGGGTGGAGGTTTGGGTCACGTTGAGGAAGGGAGGCAGAGTGTCGCGGCACTGGTATTTGTAGGTCAGAGGGCCTTTGGGAATCGTGCTGAAGCGTGGTTCTCTGGCTCAGCACCTGGTTGGGTTGCTGGTCCGTGCGGGCACCGGTGGAGGAGAGAGCGTGATCTGGCAGATAGATGGGTCAGGCTTCCGTGGGATGATGGCACAAGAGAGGCTGAGGACACCCAGGAGTAATTGAGACAAGGTGAGAGTGAGACTGGGCTGCTCTTTATTCAGAGGTGTAGGGCTTCCCAGAATTTTGTGGTGGGTTTTTATGGTGTCGGGGCCGTTTCAAAGTCTTGCTGTTGGATAAGGTCTGGGGCAGGTGTGGTCATTTGTTGAGTCTCTGTGCCTGCCAGGGAGCCCCTTAGGGCTGGGGTTTCCACAAAGGTTCAGTGCAGAGGGGAGGGTTGGGACCGTTGAAGGGACAGCATGGGCAACACAGAAGTATTAGAGTGACTGTGAGCCTCTGAAGTTGACATGTGTCTGTGGGTGTGCGTCCCTGAGGCCAGGATCCCAGGCAGGCGAGGGGGCCTTCTCAGCAGCGTTTGAGACTTTCCCTCAGTTGGGATCCATGATAGTGGTGGGGTTGTTGTGGAACCTGTTTGAATTTGTCACACATCCTTTGGATGTCATGTGACAGGTACAAGTGTGCTTCCTGGGGGCTTCCTTTGGTGTGTGGCATTGAGCTGTTGGGGCTCAGCTGTGGGGTCTGAAGGTGTGAGGGAGATGCAGACCGCAGTCATGCTCATGTGGAGAGGGAGTGTGAGTGTGAGCTTAGGGCCTCAGGGCCCTGGTAGTGAAGACTGACTGGTCCAGTTGGGTCTGTAATTTGCTGTGTTTGAGGCCACATTCTGGGAGACTCCTCCAGAATTTCCAGGCAGAAAGGGTGGCACTTGCAGGCCAACCCCAGACTGCAGATTGCATCTGTGCCCCAGCCCTGCCTCTTATTGCTGTGGATTGAGCACCGCGATTGGTGGGAAGGTGAGGAGACAGTGGCATCAGTGGCACCAGGACCTGGTATTTAGTCTGAGGTAGGATCTGGGGTGTCTGGGGGAGAATGGGGTGTATGTGTGAGAGGTTGGATTGTGGGTTCTCAGAGAGAGAATGTTCATGGTTTCATCTGTCCCTTTCTGACAGGGTGATGTGACCTTTGAGGACATTGCCATCTACTTCTCCTCGAAGGAATGGAGCCTTCTGGATGAGGCTCAGAGACGGCTGTACTATGATGTGATGCTGGAGAACTTTACACTTATATCCTCCCTGGGTAAGGCCCTCCCCCTCCCCAGTGACCTGGACTGGGCCCTGTATTGTCATTTACACCCCCTTCCCTCTACCCACTTCCTCCTGCCATTCCCAGGCGATGGCTTTTCATTCTCAGGTGTGGACGGTGGGCCTTGCTTGCTTCCCCAGCTTCCTTCCTGGCTGCATTTGCTGGTACGGCTGCGTTGTTGCCTGCCCTGTGTCTCTGCCCTTGCAGCCCAGTGCCCTCTGTCCGAACCCTCATAGGGTAAGATTTGAGTTTGGTAGTCAGTAGTTGAGGTGGATGGATTGCACCTTGCTTGCCCTCTCCCTGGGTGGGTCAGTGTGTCCCGATCTATGCCATTTCTGTGGCCCAGGTTTTGATCTCTTCCCTTTGGTGACATTTTCTTGTGTCTGCCTGTGCTGGAAAATGCAGGCATTAGCTTGATCAGTACTTCAGTGGACTATGGGCTACTTCTCAAGACTATTTTGTGTGGTTTTTCTTATAGTGTTTACATTTCTTCTTCTGCCTGCCCTTCTCCATTCAACACTGTTGAGGTTTGATTGACAAATAAAATTATACTATTGCAAGTATATTATTATTTTTTAATTTTTTTAATGTTCTTATTTATTTCTGAGAGAGACAGTGTGCCACCCAGGCACCCCTGCAAGTATAAGATAAATTGATATACTTAAACATTATGAAATTATTACCAAAATGAAGGTGATCAATGCAGTGATTACTTGACATAATTACCTTTTTCAGGCTGGTGGTGAGAAAGCTTGTCTATTCTCAGCAAATTTTAAGTTACAGTACAGTATTGACATGTGTAGTCAACATGGTATCATTTAAATCCTCAAACTTACTCATCTTTTAAATGAAAGTGTGTACCCATAACCATCATCTCCCCATATCCCCCAGTCCTGAGCTTCTGGCATTCTACTTTCTGTCTCTGAGTTCGAATATTTTGAAAGACTATCCAAATAAAATACCATGCAGTATTTGTCTTGTCCTGTGTGGTTTATTTCACTTAGAGTAAGCTTTTCCGTGTTCATCTGTGTTGTGGTAAGTGCCCATTTTGCCTTCTTTTTTATGGCTGAATATTCCTGCACTTGTGTGTGTACTAAGTGTTGTCACTTACCCACTCATGCATACTTAATCATGTTTCCCTGTATATACTGTTGTGAATAATAGTGCAGTGGATGTGGGTGTGAAGACACTTTGTGTAGATTCTGATTTTGTTTCCTAGGGATACATACCTAGAAATGGAAGTGGTGGGCCATATGGTAGCTCGATTCTAAATTTTTGGTGTGAGTCCTATTATTTTCCATACTGACTTCCTTGATTTACATTCCCATCAACAGGGTTCAGGGGTTCTTTTTCCTCGACATCGTTACGAACGTGTCACCTCTTGTGTTTTTGGTAATAGCCATTTTAACAAGTATAAGGTGATACCTTGTGGGAGTTTTTTGTTTTGTTTTGTTTTTGATAGAGAGTGATAGAGATAGCACATATAAGCAAGGGGGAAAAAATCTTCTGCAGGCTCCACACTGAGTGTTGAGCAGAAATCAAGAGTATGCATAAAACGACTGAGCCCCCCAGGCACCCCATATAGCTTATTATTTTGATTTGCATTTCCTGATGATTAGTGCTCTGAGCCCTTATTGGCCAATTGTCTCCTTTTCTCTGTCTTCTGCTTCTACTTTTCAACTTATTATAATCCTACTTGTTTCTTTTTGATTTTCTTCTGTGTGTTTTTGATGTCATATCAAAAAAAAAATTGGCAGCAGTGAAGTTAAGGAGACTTTTCCTAGATTTTTTTCTAAGAGTTTTAGAGTTTGATGTCATATGTTGAAATTTTTAATTAATTGCAAGTTTATTTCCATGAGTGCCATAAGATGGAGATCCTGTACATTATTTTTTTCATTTGGATATTCAGATTTCACAACAGCAATAACAATTTATTTTTTCTGCAGAGTACTCTTGGCAAATTGCCAAAAATCAGTTAGTTATATGTATAGTTTGACCTTTGAGCTCTTTATTCTGTTGCACTAGTCTATTTTATGCCAGTGCCATATTGTTCTGAGTACTCTAATTGTAATTTTGTTTGAAATCAGAAATGTGCTGCCTTCAGTTCTGATTTTTGTTTTCAAGATTTCTTTGCTTCCTGATTTAGGAGATCAGTGACATGGTTGCCAGTGTCCTCTGTGGAGCAGGCAGCAGAAATCTTTGCAGAGCAGGGAGCGCAGTAGCACCCACCTGGCGGCTGATAAAGATGCCCCAGCCTCTATTTCCATTTTTTTTTTAATTTTTAATGTTTTATTTATTTCTACAGTGTGAGCATGGGAGGGTCAGAGAGAGAGGGAGACATAATCTGAAACAGGCTCCAGGCGCTGAGCTAGCTGTCAACACAGAGCCCAACACAGGGCTCGAACCCATGGACCATGAGATCATGACCTAAGCCGAAGTCAGACGCTTAACAGACTGAGCCACCCAACACCCCTAGCCCCTATTTCCTACCCCTCCCCACATGTCTCTGCTAATACCATCTCCAGTCATCCTTTCTGTGTGCTTGTGCTCTGTTTTATGCTTCACTGTGTATTAGACAGTCTTGATTAGACTCTTGAGCCCTCCGAGGCTACCATCATTCATGGATAGCTGTTGAATTGCTTTTTGTTGGGGTGAAGGTGGGATCCTGTATTCTACCATCCTGCAGACATCAGTCACATAGATTGCTTTTCTGAGTCTGTGGTGTGCTGAGTAGCCCTGGGACACTCCTGGCCGTCCACCTGGCCAGCTTTCTTCAGTATTTCTACCCTCCCTGTGTCCTGTCGTTGCTCGGCTGCAGCTTACAGGGAACAGTCCATTGTGCAGCAGAGGATGGACACGATCCCGAATGACCAGGTGAGCTCACGGCAGCTGGGGAGGTGTGATAGCAGGACTGTGTTCAGATTACACGAGGCACCTTTGTTCAACTGGAGTTTGGTGCCATTGCCAACGGCCACACCTCGTTCCTGTCTTCTTCACTGTTGACAGTTTTGGACTTGTGAGTTCTACTCTGCTGGTAGTCCTGTGACTTCCGCGCAGGGGTGATTGCTGTCTCGGGCCTCCACATCTTACGCATTTCTCTCACTGCCCTTCCTGTGTTCTCCAACATTCACCTCTGCCCATTTGCCGGGAAATGTTCCTGTGTCCTTAAACTGACCTTGAACAACCACAGATTTCTTGTGATTGGATTTTTCAGCAGCCTCCTCCTCAGCTAAATATCAGTAGCAGAAAAAACCTCGTGGATGCTTTGGGCAGAGAAACAGGCTGTGGACCCAGGCTCTCTTCCTTGCACCAAACCCCAGTTTTCTGTCCTTCCAGTGAGCTGTCAACAGTGCTTTGACCTCAGGGCCCAGTAACGCAGAGCGGGCACTACTCTACCTGAATTGCAACTCCCATGTCTGGTAAAGCATCTAATGAACTCGTGCGTACACGAGACAGGTGCTTATGTGTGATGGGCTTACCCCCTCACGTTAGTCACCATGTATTTCATCAGAGTTTCTTTGCTTTCAGGTTGCTGCTGTGGAGCAGAGGATGCGGACTCACCCCTTGAACAGAGCGTTTCCGTAGGTGTGTCACAGGCCAGCGCGTCCAAGGCAGCTCTGTCTTCCCGGAAGAGCCACCCCTGTGAGATGTGTGGTCCGGTCTTGAGAGACATTTTCCACTTGGCTGAGCACCAGGGAAAACCAAGCAGCCAGAAACTGTTGAGGTGTGGGGCATGTGCAAAGCGATTTTATTTCAACGTAAACTTCTACCAGCAGCTTAAGCAGCACACGGGAGATAAACCATTCAGAAGCAGTGTGGACACGGCCTCTTTTGTGAAGGGATATGGATTCTATGATTCAGGAAAGCCCCTTACCTGTACTGAGGTTCAGAAGGAATTCGTGCCTGGCTCTGGGCATCTACAGCAAGACGCCACTCCTATTGGAGAGAAGCCAAACACAGTCAGCCAGTGCAGGGCAACTTTACAGAGCAGTAAAGGTCATTACACTTGGGGAGATTGCAAGGAAGTCTTTGGTCCTGAACATACACATGTTCAGGATCAGGGTGTCCAACCTGGAGGACCGTGTTTTATGTGCAGTGAATGTGGGAAAACATTCAGGTACAAATCTTTATTCGATATCCACCAGAGATTCCATACTGCAGAAAGACATCATGAGTTTAGCAAATGTGGAAAATTGCTAAGACAAATGTCAACTCACACTGCCCATGGGAAGACTCACACTGGGTCCAGGCAATACACGTGCAACAAATGTGGGAAATCCTTAAGCCACAAATCTATGCTTATTCGTCCCCAGACAGGGCACAGTGGAGAAAATGATTATGTTTGCATTGGATGTGCAGAATCTTTTAGCCATAGTTCAGTTCCAATTATACATTCTGTTCAACCCTTAGAAAGGCCTTATAATTGTGGTGACTGTGCAAAATGTTTTACCTCTATCTCTGCCCTCACTTATCATCAGAGATCTCACACAGGAGAAAGACCTTACAGGTGCAATGAATGTGGGAAGTCTTTTACTTCCAGGACTGGCCTCCATTACCATTACATAGTTCACTCTGGAGAGAGGCCTTATGAGTGCAGTAAATGTGGGAAGGCTTTTATTTCCAGGACTGGTCTTCGTTACCATTGCAGAGTTCACACTGGAGAAAAGCCTTATGAATGCAGAGAATGTGGGAAATCTTTTACTGATACTTCTGCCCTCAGATATCATCAGAGAGTTCATACTGGAGAAAAGCCTTATGAATGCAGAGAATGTGGGAAATCTTTTACTACTCCTTCTGCTCTCCGTTGTCATCAGAGAGTTCACACTGGAGAAAGGCCTTATGAGTGCAGTGAATGTGGGAAATCTTTTACTACTCCTTCTGCTCTCCGTTCTCACCAGAGAGTTCACACAGGAGAAAGACCTTATGAGTGCAGCGAATGTGGGAAATCTTTTACCCATACTTCTGCCCTTCGTTACCACCAGAGAGTTCACACTGGAGAAAAACCTTATGACTGCAGTGAATGTGGGAAATCTTTTACTACTCCTTTTGCTCTCCGTTCTCACCAGAGAGTTCACACAGGAGAAAGGCCTTATGAATGCAATCAGTGTGGGAAATCTTTTTTCTCAAAGTCTGACCTCCATTATCATCATAGAGTTCACACTGGAGAAAGGCCGTATGAGTGCAGTGAATGTGGCAAGTCCTTTCTCCGAAGAAATAACCTGAATGTACATGCAAAGGTTCATTCAGATGAAAGGCCTTACAAGTGTAATGAATGTGGGAAATCTTTTAAGTGTAAGTCAGCATGTATTCAACACCAGAGAGTTCACACTGGAGAAAGGCCTTATGAGTGCAGTGAGTGTGGGAAATCTTTTACCACTAGTTCTGGCCTTCGTTATCACCAGAGATTTCACACTGGAGAAAGGCCTTATGAGTGCAGTGAGTGTGGGAAATCTTTTGCTGACACTTCTGCCCTCCATTATCACCAGAGAGTTCACACTGGAGAAAGGCCGTATGAGTGCAGTGAATGTGGGAAATCTTTTTTCTCTAGGTCTGACCTTCATTATCATCACAGAGTTCACACTGGGGAAAGGCCTTATGAGTGCAGTGAATGTGGCAAGTCCTTTTCCCGAAGAAATAACCTCAATGTACACCTAAAGGTGCACTCAGATGAAAAGCCTTACAAGTGTAATGAATGTGGAAAATCTTTTAAGTGTAAGTCATCATTCATTGAACACCAGAGAGTTCACACAGGAGAAAGGCCTTATGAGTGCAGTGAGTGTGGGAAACCTTTTTCCACTAGTTCTGTCCTTCGTTCTCACCAGAGAGTTCACACTGGAGAAAGACCTTATGAGTGCACCGAATGTGGGAAATCTTTTACCGCTAGCTCTATCCTCCGTAATCACAAGAGAGTTCACACTGGAGAAAGACCTTATGAGTGCAGTGAATGTGGGAAGTCTTTTACCACTAGGTCTGTCCTCCTTTATCACCAGAGAGTTCATAGTGGAGAAAGGCCTTATGAATGCAGTGAATGTGGCAAGTCCTTTATCCAAAGAAATAGCCTCAAAGTACACAGAAAGGTTCATTCTGGTGAAATGCCTTATAAGTGCAATGAATGTGCAAAATCTTTCACCTGCAAGTCAAAACTCCTTGAACACCAGAGAATTCACACAGGAGAAAAGCCTTATCTGTGTAATAAATGTGGGAAATCTTTTAGTCGTAGCCACGCCCTCCAGTATCATCATCAAAGTCACCTTGGAGTAAGGCCTTACAAGTGTAGTGAGTGTGGGAAATCTTTTGCTTGTAGTTATTCCCTCCGATCTCACCAGAGAGTGCACACTGGAGAAAGGCCTTATGAGTGCAGTCAGTGTGGGAAATCTTTTACCGCTAGTTCTGTCCTACATGCTCATCAGAGAGTTCACACTGGAGAAAGACCTTATGAGTGCAGTGAATGTGGCAAGTCCTTTCTCCGAAGAAACAGCCTCAATGTACACATAAAGGTTCACTCAGGTGAAAGGCCTTATAATTGTAATTAATGTGGAAAATCTTTTAAGTGGAAGGCAACATTCATTCAACACCAGAGAATTCACACAGGAGAAAGTCCTTATGAGTGCAGTGAATGTGGGAAATCTTTTATCAGCCATCCTGCTCTTAGTTATCATCAAAGAGTTCACACTGGAGAAAGGCCTTAGGAGAGCTGTGAATGTGGCCAGTCTTTCAGCCAAAGCTCCAGTCTCACTCAACAACAGAAAGTATAGTAGATGAAGCCCTTATGAGTGATATTATGAACTGTTTATGTTCACTAAGAGTCATATGTTCTCTTCCTCTATTCAGGATTAGCAGATGATGTCTTTGGGAGGTAATTTGAATCAGAATGGGTCATGAGTGTGGAGCCCTCATGAATGGGATTATTGTCCTCATACCAGTTCTAAGAGAGCTTGCTTCCTCAGTGTACCATGTGAGGACCCTTTGAGAAGATCATCTATTGATCAGGAAGCTGCTCCTCCCCAGACACGGGACCAGACTCTATAGGGAATGTTATGTCAGATATCCAGCCTCCAGAAAGAAGTTTCTGTTGTTTACAAGTCACCTAGTTTATGGTACTTTGTTAGAGCAACCCGAGCTAAGACAAATGTGACGAATGTGGAGAATCTTTTGGCCAAAGACGCAGCTTCATAAAAATTGGAAATTACCCTGGAGCAAGACTTCATGAGTGAGGGGAATGACACAGTTCCTTTAGGCAGTCATTTGTCTTCATTTCACACTCAGAGTACACACTGCAGAAAGGCTTTAAAGTAGCAGAGCAGGTGATATTTCCTTGAGTAGTGTAATCACAGTGGAGGAGAGCCTTTGTGAAGCAGCCACTTACCTGGAACGAACTTTGTTCACTTGAATGTCCACAGTGGAATGACTTCCCATAAGTTCCAGTATTTGGGAAAACTTCAGGAGCTGCATTATGCTTCTAAGGTGTGTGGAGTCATTGCTAGATTGAAGTCACTGCCAGTTTGTGTAGCAGAAGTCACTTAACTTCGCCAACCTGGCAGGTTCTCAGAATGTATATCAGTCACCACCTGAATATGCTATGGCAAGCTGACCTCTGTGGTTTGTTATTGCTGATGGGAATTATGGATTATTAGAACTTCTCATTCCCTTCTAAGTTAGGACGTTGACATGACTCAGTGTTTATCCATAGTATCTGATCTGAGATCTGGGTGGTGTCTTGCAGAGAAAGACTCATCTTAGGGAGGTTACGGTCTTGTGCTACCTAACTGGTCATGTGGAGCAGGGGCTCGTCCAGAATGAAGAGGCAAGAGGTAGCATTCTGTGCAGTAGCATGGTGAGGTCTTTTCCTTTGCAGACCCTGGTGTGAGTGTGGTCGCATCTCAGATAGGACTTTGAAGAAGTGGTTGAGTCCTGTGGACTGCAGTGTGGGGCATGCCAGGGGACCACTGTGTCAGGTTGGAGGGCTGGGTTGACATGCAGGGCATGGGGAGAGACAACTGAGGGAGGGTGGCATACACAGGGATGCTATTTAGGTAGGTCTCAATGGGCTGAGTGTCCCTTTTTCCTCTGCATGTGGACTTCCCACTGTGGGTCTCTAAGACAGTGACCTGCCTAGAGTTCTAGCCACTCTTTTCCCAGTAGTTCCCTGAGGGACACAGCACAGGCCATGTGGCCCAGAGGTCCATGACCCAACCCACACATGCTGTGGTGTCAGTCTGTGGTGCCAGACTTGATATGTACAAGTCTCCATAGCAGTTATATTTTTCGAAATAAATTGTTAAGGGCAATGAACCAGAGATCCAGCAAGCTTAGAGTACACTTAACAGGATAAACATGTAGGTGTTTTATTTTCAACTTCCTTGAAATCATAAAGTTATTAAAGAAGCTTGTGTGAGGAAAATACCTTCACTCCAGAAAACACTTAACATCCGTCTTCTCAGAAATCATGCAAGCAAGATGGGAGAGGAATGAAATATTTAGTGTTGAGAGAAGATCTCATCAGGCTAGAATTCTCTACCTGGCAAAATTATCCTTCAGTGGTGCAGGGCAAACAGCATTTCTGAAAGAAAAACTAGGGAATTTTTTTTTTTTTTTTGCCAGCAAACTTACCATCTTACTCCATTTTGGGTGATAGAACAAAATACTCCAAACTGGGTAATTTGTAGAAAGATAGATATTCATTTCTCATAGTTCTGGAGGCTGGGAAGTCCAAGGCCAAGGTGCCATCATGGGTGAGTTCTCTGGTCAGGATACTCCTTCTGGTTCCTACTTGGCTTTTCTTGCTATGTCTCTGTATGATTGAAGAAATTAGGGATAGCAGGCTCCTGGTCCAGGATGGAGCCCAACACGGGGCTTTAATTCACGACCCTGAGATCAAAGTTGGGTGCTTAACTGATTGAGCCAACCAGGCACCCCAGAAATAAAGGATCTGTGTGGAGCCCCTTTTATAAAGGCAGTAAGCATATTCCTGAGGGCTCCAACCTCATAACTTAAGCACCTCCCAAAGGTGTCATTTAGGGGTTAGGATTTTCTTACATGAATTTAGGGAAAAAAGTGACCATAGGATCTTGCTTGCAAGAATTGTGAAAAGAACTTTAGAGATAATGGAAGTGATAAAGGTCAGAAGCTTGGATCTACATTAAAAAGGATGAGTATCACAGGAGGAATAACAACATAAAAAAGTATTTTCTTTTATAATTATTATGATTATTATTATTTAAAAAATTTTAAGTATGCTCCACACCCAACACGGGGCCTAAACTCATGGCCCTGAGATTAAGAATCTCATGCTCTGCCAACTGAACCAAACAGTTGTTACACCAACAATATATTCCATTATTTATGATTATATTAATGTATGTGTAGATATTAAGCTTTCATATTTATGGGATGAATGACATCAGTGATAAAAGGGACTGGAGGGAGGAGTTTAGGTCATTTTGTTATGATAAGGTAAAGTATCCATGAAGTGGTATAGTGTTTGAAATTAGATTTGGAGGGGCACCTGGGTGACTCAGTCGGTTAAGTGTCTGACTTCAGTTTAAGTCATGATCTCACGGTTTGTGGGTTTGAGTCCCGTAGTCAGTGCAGAGCTTACTTTGCATCCTCTGTGTCCTTCTCTTTCTGCCTCTTCTCTCCTTGCCGCATCTCACTTTCTCTCTCTCTCTCAAAAATAAAATCGACATTAAAAAGAAATAGATTTGGATTAGTTGTCAATGTTTATTGCAAATTCTAGAACAACCAATTAAAAAGGTAACAAAAAGTATAACTGATCTTCTAAGAGACAAAAGAAGATGGGGGTCCTATAAAATGCTATGTTAAAACCATGAAAAGCAGGAAAAGAGTAGAAGACAAATTGGGACAAAGAACAAGAGTGATGAATAGAAATTAGTGACAAATATGGTATATGTTAATCTATATCAGTAATCACTTTGGCAAAAAACTAATTAATTAGAAGATTTTCAGAGTGGGCCCAAAATGAAGATCCTACTATATATTGTCTACAGAAACTGTGCAGTAATACATATGCAGTGTTTTAAGCCTCTCAGTTTGTAGTAATCTGTTACAGGAGCAATAGAAAATGGATAGAGGAACAAACCTGCAGAGAAATGAAGTGATTGAGAAAGACAGAGTCAGTCAGTGAGGGCTCATTTCATGAGGGTTCTCCCTCTGTGTGACATGGTAGGATCAGTGTTAGTAAGTAAAGTGCTTTATTTATTGTGGCTTCATTGCGTAACAGTATCTATGAAGTGTCACAGGCAAAGGTATCGCTTTATATTGATGTTTTCATCATAAAATTATGCAGGTATGACTGAGTGAGAAATGACTTTGGGATTATAGAGTGCCAAAGTCAGTTGGTGACCTGTTTAGCTAGTTAGAAAGCATTTAAGTCCTTGTGCTTTAATGAAACACCCTTTATCTGATTGTGAAGGTTCTGTGAAAGGGGAGGTATTAGAAGAATACAGCCTCATCACAGAATATTGTATGAAATTAACCTGATAAACAGTGTTTAGAATTTTATAAATATGAAATCATCCTCCAAGAATATGAGAATTTGGAATTAAGCAAGACTTTAAATCTCACTATTGGCATAGAAACACATAAATATCAATGGAACAGAATAGAGAGCCCAGAAACAAACCCATGTTTATATGGATTTGTCAATTTATAAAGACAAAGGAGCCAAGAATATACAATTCAGAAAGGATAGTCTCCAATAAATTATATTAGCAAAATGTGGGCTATTACATACAAAAGAATGAATCTGGACACCAGTCATACCAGAAATGAAAGTCAGCCCTAAATGGACGAAGCATTTGAATGTAAGACCTGAAACAATAAATCTAGAAGAAAACATAGGGGCAGTCTTGAAATTGGTCTTGGTAATTTTTTTTTATTTGACACAAATATATGGTGGTGGAGATACAAGTGCAAGCATTTGTCAAAACTCCGTGAAGTGTATATTTTATTATTATTTTTTTTACACTTATTATTTTGAGAGAGAGATCCCAAGCAGGTTCCATGCTGGCAGCATAGAACCCAAGGCAGGGCTTGAACTCACGAACCATGAGATCATGACCTGAACTGAAATCAAGAGTCAGATGCTTAACCAACCGAGCCACCTAGGCGCTCCAATTGTATATTTTAAATGGGTACACTTTTAACATTTTTAAATTGTGCTTCAATGAAGTGTGAAAACCTAGCCTTCGTGTACAAAATGGGACACAGAGAGGTATACCTTTCTCTGGGGGAATGGGGAAAGGGACTTCCCCAATGTCATACAAATTATGTCAGACCTGAGGCCAGAATGCAGGGTGCCTGACACACAAGCAGGGTTTCTTTCATACCCCTGTCTTCCACATAAAGGTTCTGTCTTGGGCGCCTGGGTGGCTCAGTCAGTTGGGCATCCAACTTTGGCCCAGGTCATGATCTTGTGGTTCACAAGTTGGAGCCCCATGTTAGGCTCTGCCCTGACAGTTCAGAGCCTGGAGCCTGCTTTGGATTATGTGTCTCCATCTCTCTGTCCCTCCCCCTCTCATGCTCTAAAAATAAATAAACATTAAATAAGATAAAATAAACAGGCTCCATCTGACTTCCCCTGAGTGAACATGGGGACATCCCTTAAAAGACAGGTTCTGAGTCAGAGACCAAAGGCAGCTATTCACTTTCACCTCCAGTTGACCATAATACGTGAATTACTGGTTGACTTGTCCAGTTAGTTTGTGTCTTGCGGATAAGCTCTCCCTGCCAGGGTGGGGAGGAAAGGACAGTCATCCCCCAGGATTCTTTTACCCAGCCCCAGGGCTGGTGTCCAATCATTCAGAGAGAGAGAGAGTGAGAGAGAGAGAGAGAATTTTGAATGTATTCAAAGATGTTGAGGTCTAAGGGGGCACTGAAAAGAGGAGAGTTCAAACATCTTCATTTCTCCAAGTTAGAATTGTTCTTTCCTCTTGATTTATTAAGGAGAGAACCTTACCTTTTATATAAGTTCTTCATTTTTTGTGAGTTCTTTGGACTGTGATAGATCCCAAGAGGGAAGAATGAGTATGTGAAAGAACTTAAAATAGAGGGTGAGGCTTTCACTTGTTGTTGGAGGAAGCTAATAATTAGGTGGGTGAAAAGAATTAAATACTTTTGCAGGTGTTATTTGTTCCATAAAAACATGACACCAAACTTAAGTGATTTAAAATAGCAAATAATGGGGGCACCTGGGTGGCTCAGTTGATTAGATGTCCAATTCTTGATTTTGGCTCAGGTCATGGTCTCAGGGTTCATGAGATGGAGGCCCACAGAGGGCTGACAGCACAGAGCCTGCTTGGGATTCTTTCTCTCTACCTTTCTTGCCCCCCTCTGCTTGCATACACACTCTCTCTTGAAATAAACTGCATTAATTCACAATTTTGGGGGTCAGAAAACTGAACAGGTTTCAGTTGGGTAATTCTCTTCAATGTATCAAAGGAAATTACTCAGAGATATTCAGATGGTGGGTGGGTTGGTTTTAGGGGTCTGGGTTGACTTCACCCAGATACCTATGCTGCCTTAATAGATGGCTGGAAAATTGGACTCAGCAGGAACTTTGAACTAGAGCATTCACATAGACGAAGTCAGACTTCTTACATGGAATCCAGGGTGTATCAAGAAGCCCAGAGAAGGTGCAAACTTTGTGTCTTGTTATCAGAGGCGAAAAAAGATTACATTCACCAGCTCTTTTCATCAAACAAGTCACCCAGTTTCAAGGTAAGGTGAAATAGAGTCACTTTTTAAAGGAGTGAATAGCAAGGAATTTGCTGTCTTCCTTAATATACCATGAACACTTGGGGCACTTGGGTGGCTCAATCAGTTAAGCATCCAACTTAAGCTCAGGTCATGATCTTGAGGTTCTTGGGTTCCAGCCCTTCCACAGGTTCTGAGCTAACAGCCCAGAGCCTGGAGCCTGCTTTGGATTCTGTGTCCCCCCCCCCCCCCTCTCTGCCTCTCCCCTGCTCATGCTCTGTGTCTCAAAAATGAATAAACATTAAAAAACATTTTTTTTAATTCCACTAACACCTACTGGGAGTTCTGTGGCAATGGGGACCTGATGTATTGTCCAAAGTCCAGCAGTTAGGAAGACCAAAGTAATCCTTGTATGATGCCACACTAAGGGGCGCCTGCGTGGCTTAGTCGGTTAAGCGTCCGACTTTCGCTTAGGTCATGATCTCGCGGTTCGTGGGTTCGAGCCCCGCGTCAGGCTCTGTGCTGACAGCCAGCTTAGAGCCTGGAGCCTGCTTCAGTCTGTGACTCCCTCTCTCTCTGACCCTCTCCTGCTCATGCTGTCTCTCTCTCTCTCTCTCTCTCCTAGAAATAAATAAAACATTAAAAAAATTAAAAAAAAAAGATGCCACACTAAATGATGAAGATTGGAACGTTATGAGAACAACAAGGTCAAACAAGGGTTAGTGAATTTGTTGGGTATTAGGAAAGGGCCCTCAGAGGTAACCTTGAAGGATAGGTGAGATGCCTTAGTGAAGAATCAAGGGCAGGCATCAGTTTCGTGATACTTAATCTCTTCTTCTAGCAGCCAAGGTCCATTTGAGCCAAGACTCTGTGTCTGTTCTGCCCATGCTGCATCCATAGAGCTTCACACAGGGTGTCATTTGTTCACTAAGTATTCCTGAGAAAAGAAAAACAATTATGAAGATGCACTAAAGTACAAATATATAGAATATTCCTTGAAGGTGAGTAGATCTTTGAGGCTGAAAGTTTCTGTGTAGGGAGAGGGTTAATGAGGGCTGAAGCTGCAGACAGATGCTTAACACAATGGCTTACCATTTACAAAATAATAGAATCGCATATTCATGATACTTTGAATTATAAGATAATTTAATAATACAATATTACATTTAAATGGGACATTATACAATTACTATGGTTTTAAATCAGGAATAAAATATATATTCAAATCAAGTGGTATTTTTCACTGTGTTGTGTAGAACACCTGCTCTGACCAGGCTTCCCAACCTCAGATGATGCCAACTTCATCTTCCCAGTTCCAGAGCCCACAAACCTAGGGACCATCTTTGATCCTTTTTTTTTTTTTTTCACTACCCATATCTATTCCTACTGGACATCCTACTTGCCCTGTCTTCAAAATTTGTCAACAATGTGAGCACTTTCCATCTTTGTCTCTACAAATAGCCTGGACAGAGCCGCCATCTTCTTTTACCTGGGTTTCCTCATTGGTTGTCTAACTGTTCTCCCTCTTCCTAACCTTATTTTCAGTATAGTCTCCACCCACCAGTCCACATCAACCTTTCAATGTATGAAGCAGATAATGGCTTCATACCAAACCCTGTAATGGCTCCAATTTTATTTAGAGAAAATTCAAAACTCTTACAGAACCCTAGACAGCTTTACAGTCCTTTCATGTTTTTCTCTGACTTTGTCCTTAAACTCTGCCCCAGATCTAGTTCCATGTGCACTGGCACTTGGCTTCCCTGGGACAGGACACTGGAAGTTCCCTGTGTTTAGATAATATACACAATATATCTGCATGGCTTAGTCATTCATCTTTTTTCAAATACTGCCTGTAATGATCTTGTCAGTGAGGTTCTCCATTACTACCCAGTTTGTATCACATCCTTCTTCATTCCCTGCTCATCCCTCAAACCTATCTTTCTTTTTTCTTGCAAGGTACTTTCATCTTATATTCAATATTTTATTTGTTATTGTTCATCTTAACTATAATATTGGGTCAATAGAGACAGATTCTTTGCAAATTTTTTTTCATGGTACCTCTTATACATACATACATGCATACATACCTACATAATGTGCCTATTGAAGCAGTGAGTAAAAGTTTATCCACTTTCTCCAGTTCATTTCTGACATTCAGGCAATTTGTTCCTAATCAGTTCTTTTCTTCTCCCTTTCAGGCTTCCATGGTGCAAAGTTATCAGAATTGAAAAATAATCACATTTTGAAAGCAAAATGCTCAGGTTGGCAAGAAACAAAGCCCAGTGACTCCTAAGATTTTATTTTTAAGTAATCTCTACAACAAACATGGGACTTGAACTCACAAACCCCAAGATCAAGAGTCGCATGCACCACTGACTGAACCAAGTGTTTTGGCTTTTACTTGGAAATCTATTTTTTAGTAAAAATTAAGGATGTATTTTTAAAAGCAGGCTATATTTGATGACACCAGAACACAAATGTCAAAAAAAACCTAAGAATGGCTACCCATTTGCTTGGGCATCGTATTCTCCATTTTCCACTTCCGTCCACATGGCTGGCCTCTTTCCTTTGATGTGACCCTGAACAGTAAAGGCCTTAAAGTTTTTAATCTGACTTCAGAAAAACAATAGAAATAGAGTAAGATAAAGAGACTTCAACATAACAGTCTCTGAAAATTGAGGCCAGTTGGTACAAAGTGAAAAAATTACAGCACCTAGGAGAAAAAATAAACGTTGCCCCAAACAGAAAACAAATTCTAATATTTGTTATTCAAATAAGAGTTTGAGAACAAACTGAGGACTGATGGGTGTGGGGGGGGAGGGGGGAGATGGGCATGGTGGAGGGCACTTCTGGGGGTGAGCACTGGGTGTTATATGGAAACCAACTTGTCAATAAACTATGTGTAAAAAAAAAAGCAAAGTAATTTCATGTAAATAATTAAAGCTTAAAAACCACGTGCTCATAGAGTCTGACAAAGAAATTGATAAAATTCACATATACTAAAAATAAAAACCCTTAGCAAAGTAGGAAAAAAAGAATCATAGTCTGATGATTATTATCTATAAGCTACAACAGTTTAATGATAAATGTTAAAAGATGCATTCTATTACTACTCTACGCAAAATTGCATTGGAGGTTCTAGCCAGTGCAGAGGGGCAGTACATACATACTACATAGATAGCTAAGGATTAAAGAACAAAGAAAACTTTCACCAAAGATATTATTTGTATGCAGAAAATTCAAAAGAATCTAAAAATAAAACATGAAACTTATAAGAAATTTCTAAAAGCTTTTTATTTTTTTATTTTTGTTTTAGTTTCTTTATTTTTGAGACAGAGAGAGACAGAGCACGAGCGAGGGAGGGGCAGAGAGAAAGGGAGTCACAGAATCTGAAGCAGGCTCCAGCCTCTGAGCTGCCAGCACAGATCCCGATGCGGGGCTAGAACCCACAGACCATGAGATCATGACCTGAGCTGAAGTCGAACACAGCCTACTGAGCCACCCAGGTGCCCCTCTAAAAGCTTTTAAGATACGACAGTATTATTTTTATATACTGGCAACAAGTAAAAGACTTCAAGAATGCTAATTATAATAGTATCAAGAATATATAGTACCTCGAAATAAGCCAAACGTAAGCTGTGCAAAATGTCTACAGAGACAACTACAAAATTCTATCAAGACTTATAAAGAAGTCAAAACAATTTGAGAGATGTGCAAGATTGATGGACTAGAAGATTCAATAGTATAATGGTATAAGTTCTCCTCAAATTGGCCTATAGAGATTCAACGCAATCTCCTACACAGTCATCAGACTGGCAAATTTTAAAACATCTGATAATACTAAGGCAAAACTAATTCTATAGGAATTTTTACTTACGTAGCGAAATCATAGAATTCAGGATACTGGTTAACTCAAGGACTGAAGGACTGCAGTACATGGGGAACTTCTGGGAAATTAGCAATCTATTTCTTGACCTGAGTGTTTTCAAGGATGTTTTCTTTTCAATATTTTTTTTTTATTTTAAATATTTTTATTTATTTCTAGGAGAGAGAGACAGCGTGAGCAGGGGAGGGTCAGAGAGAGAGGGAGATACAGACTCTGAAATAGGCTCCAGGCTCTGAGCTGGCAGTCAGCACAGAGCCCGGCGGGGCTCGAACCCACGAACCGCGAGATCATGACCTAAGCGAAAGTCAGACGCTCAACCGACTAAGCCACCCAGGCGCCCCTTCTTTTCAATATTTTAAGATACATATTTATTCTCTAAAAATGTTTCTCTCTGTTACATTTCACAATAAAAATATTTTAATAAAAAACAAGTCAAACTAAAAAAGAAGAAGAAGAAGAAGAAGAACTTTGCATTTACATGCTCATATCCTCACTGGGAAAGGCAGTCATGCCTCTCCGGTGCCCTGGTCTAAGCTTCTCATCCCCTCTCTCCATCCCTGTTTTCCCTAGATGGTGCTTCTCACATCAGAACCATGGACACTGTTCCCAGTTCCTGAGCAGGTGCTGTGGTTGATAGGGCTGAACTATTTGCACTGAACTCTTCCCTGCTCATGCCCCAACATCTGCCTCATAGGGAAAAATTCAGGATCAGCACTCTTACAGTGAGCCTAAGGATCTATCTTGCTTGCTCTTTCCCAGGCCAGTTATTGTGTTTAGGTCCATGTACCTCTGTACCTTAGGTTTTACTCTCTTACCTCAAGTGACATTTCCTTGTGCTGGCTCGTGCCAGGAATTACTTGCTTTCTCATGGCCTCTGTTTGCCTCAACCATGAGCTGTTTTTCAAGCCTCCTGCTCAGTTCTCTTTGTAGTGTGTGGGTCTCTTCTGTGGTCTGCTGATTTGCCCTGGCCCAGTAGTGACCACTCCCTGGCAGTTTTTCCCTTCAGTGCTTGTATCCTCCATGTCCCATGTAGTTGCTCAACTATGGCTTCAGAAGAGTCCTTTCTGCATCACAGGATGGCTATGACCTTAGCCATGACAGGGTGGGCTCAGAGGGGGCCTGGCCCTGGTGGATGGCATCTGGGGAGTGTGTGATGTCACGGCTATGTTCAGATCACACCAGCAACCTGTCCTTTCTAACCAGGGTTTTGGTGCTATCGCCAGTAGCCACACCCCATTTCTATCTTTCCATTGTTGATATTGTGCTGACTTGTTGAAGCCCAGGGGAAATCTCCAATATGTCTGTATTGCACATCCTACCCATCCCTCTCAACACTCATTCGGAAGTGCCCTGCCATAGTAACCTGTCTATGTTGTGTCCCGAGGTGTATAGTATCCTGACATTGGTCTTGAACTCCCACTCATTTGTTGCAATTGGTTTTTCCTGGGCTTTCACATGCCTCTGCATGGCCTTAAATGTCACCGGAAGACAAGTTCCAGCTGAAAGCCTTTGGTGGAAGAAGTTGGATATCTGCTTTTCTTCCCTGTGCCACACCCTATCCTGTGTCCTCCTGGTGAGGCCTCTACTGTTCTGTGACCTTATGGTCTCAGTAATGCTCAGGAGCCACATCTGCAACCAGAACCCCACTCCCATTTCTTGAAAAGAATCCCCTGGACTTATTTCTGGTTGCAGTTCAATGGAGTAATTCAACTGGATGTGATTCAGTGAGTCAGTGTGGACACATTCCTCCAATAATGTGAACACATACTTCACTGTTACTTCTTCGCTTTAAGGTTATTGATGCAGAGCAGAAAACAAAGAGGTACCTTATGAACAGAGTGTTTCTGTAGGAGTAGCACAGATTAGGATTCCCAAGGCATGTCCCTTCATCCAGAAGATCCTCTCCTGTGATATGTGTATCCCTATCTTGAAACACATTTTACAGTTGGCTAAGCACCATGGAAAACATCTTGGACAGAAACTGTTTACAAGAGAACAGCATGTACCAAACCATTTTATTTTAATGCAAACCCTTAGTGTCATCAGGAGCAGCATTTTGGTGAAAAATTTCAGAGGCAACATGGAAAGGGCCTCATGTGTGAAGAGCTGCAAGTCCCATGTGTTAAGGAAGCCCTTCACCTGTGGAGAGGTTAGGAAGGACTTGCTGGCCACCCCGGACAATTTTTATAGGTAGTGCACTCATACCAGGGAGAGGGCAAACAAAACCATCAAGTGTGGGTTAGTAGAAAAAGTCATTACAACTGGGAAGAATGCAAGAGAGCCTTCAGCTACACAGACACACTTGCTCAGAATCACGGTGTCTACACTAGAGAAAATCCTTAGAGTGTAGTGAATATAGGACAACTTTTGGCTATAGCCTCACCTTCAGTTATCAATGGAGAGTTCACACTGGAGAAAGACCATAGTTGTGGAGGAAATGTGAAATTTCCTTGCTCAGTATAACAAAAATGGATCAAATCCTCTGTGAGTAGCCATCTGCCTGATTTGAATCTCATACATCTACACCTCCATAGAGGGAAGATTCTCCATAAATTTCATTTATGTGGGGAGCATGTGTGCTTATGTTGCACTTTCTAACCCTCCCAGAGTTCTTTCCAGATTCATGTCATTGCCAATTTCTGTGGCCAAAGCCATTTCATCTCAACCACCTGGCAGGTTCCCTTCAGGGAAGCTCCCCTCTGTTCTGCCATGCATTAGAGCAAAGTAGGAGCAGCGGAGGCCCTTAGGAGGTCCATGTCCCCTTCTCTCTGGCTAGTTGGCATGGACCTCACCTCCAGAAGAAACTAAATGAATTCTACTGGCAGCTTGCTAAGAGCTACCTTTTTCAGGCATGTTTGTCTCTGCGATGAATTTTTTCCACTCCCAAGTCTTCAACTTGGGGACTGCCTATCACATATTGCTTTGGTTTGTACCATAAGAAAGGCCTTATTTTTAAAATACTCTATATATTTGGGGTGTCTAGCTACTATGCAGTGGTTTATAATAGATAACCTTTGCACCTTTGGGCTTTGCACGCATTGCATTTTTGTCGAGTCCCGAACTCTGTGTGCCTCTAAAGGAACAGTATGGGAGAAAATGGCGCCTCAGTGTCGGGCAAATTTGCATTGCTGCCCATAGCCTCTTGGTAAAGATTTGTTATTTTAATTCATGGCCTGGACACCTGTGTGATTAGTCTCCAGATACCCGCATCCGGCCTCCTTAAAGAAGGGCAGCCGAGCCTCCACCCTTGGATAAGGGTCTTTCCTAGAGCCCCTCTCAGTAAACGTTGGCCTTTTCTCCTGGAGTCAGGTGGGGAACCTCCTTACCTAGACCTTGGGAATTTAAATTTCCCAGAACGCCCAGCGTTGAGGACAGCATCACTGAACCAATGAAGGCTTAGAAAAGAGGTGTTTCCGTTTGAGCACAAAGGGTTGGGGCGGGACTTCCGGCGTCCAGTCTGTGGCCACCGTTTTGGCTGTTGGCAGGTTTCTTCGCCTTGTGAGACGTTCCGCGGGGCCGGGCCGTGAGCGAAAGGAGGCTTTGTCCCCGCTGTACGGAGGCGAGTGTGGGGTCGGGGACCTCGTCGCCTGCGAGGCCCGCCTGGAGACTTCTGCCCGCCACCAACCGGTTCGCTCAGCTGTCATCACTTCACTCCGCCAACATAGTCCGATGGCGGCGGCTGCGCCCAGGGACCGCGCTCAGGTAAACGCGCGGCCGCCACGCCCTCCCCGCACCCAGACCTCCGAGGCCCTAGCGCGGGGCGTCTGCTCGCGTCCCTGCGGCCCAGGTCCCCGGTGTCCCGGCCAAGGAGGCGCTCGCGGGCGGGGGCCCCATGCCCGAGCGCCGGCGTGAAGGGGTGCAGGAGCGGGTTGCAGGGGAGGGTCGGGCTGGTGCAGGGGCTGCGGGTGAGGGGGGGCGAAGCGGGAAGATCCGGGAGTGTGGGGTCCGCCTTTTGCCCTCGGGGGACACAGGGTGTGCGACGGGGAGGAGGGGCCCCGGCGGGCTGGAGGGTTGTCCCTTCATGTGAGGACTCTAGACGCCAAGGAGAGTTCTGGCCAAAGAAGGGACACGATCTCGGTGAGGGGTCAGGGGTGATGAAGACCTTGAGGTCCTGGGAGGTTGAGTCTTTGTTCACGGTCACACCTGGTAAAAGGCAAAATTGAGTACTCAGGCACAAAGAATAGAAGCCAGCCTGATGTCAACTGGCTGGAGTCTTAAATCCACATCAGGGGTTGAACGCAGGTGTACCCTTTTCTGGGAACGATTGTAAACAGATGTGCCAGGTTAACCCAGGACTGGGTACCAGGATGTGCAAGTGCCTAGAGGTGAAACTGAAGTCAGGAATGTTAAAAAACCACAGGTCTCCTTTCAGGTAGGAATAAAAGCAAGTGGATAGGTGTCATAAGAGTGGCTGCCCCAGACGTTGGGTGTGTGTTCTAAAAGTAGGAGAGGTTTCGGGGCGCCTGGGTGGCTTAGTCGGTTAAGCGTCCGACTTTCGCTTAGGTCATGATCTCGCGGTTCGTGGGTTCGAGCCCCGCGTCGAGCTCTGTNTAACCACCCTCCAGTTCATGACTTGTTTTCTTCAACTTCAGTGGTTCTTAAACTTAAGCATGCCATCAAAATCACCTGGAGGGCTTGTTAAAACACAGATTGCTGGATTGCACCATAGAGTTTCCGATCCACTAGGTCTGGATTGGTGCTTAAGAATTTTAGTACTAAGAGGGGCGCCTGGGTGGCTTAGTCGGTTAAGCGTCCGACTTTCGCTTAGGTCATGATCTCGCGGTTCGTGGGTTCGAGCCCCGCGTCGAGCTCTGTGCTGACTGCCAGCTCAGAGCCTGGAGCCTGTTTCAGAGTCTGTGTCTCCCTCTTTCTCTGACCCTCCCCTGCTCACGCTGTCTCTCTCTCTCTCCTAGAAATAAATTAAAAAAAAAAAAAAAAAAGAATTTAAAAGTAGGAGAGGTTTCTATCACAGGAAAGAGGTGATGTTACCAAGGTCTTAGAAGGCTTCATCTGGCTTCAGAGTGGAAAACAGCCTATGGGCTTGAGAGAGCAAGAAAAACGGTCATTGTGGTGGCTACTGCTATAGTCCAGGTGAGGGGTAATGGACCAGAGTTATTGCTTAGGAAATGGTTGTATTCTGGCTGCATGTTAAAAAAAATTATTTTTACTGTTTTATTTTTGAGGGGGAGAGAGAGAAAGACAGGGAGAGACAGAGCATGAGTCGGGGAGGGACAGAGAGAGAGGGAGACACAGAATCTGAAGCAGGCTCCAGGCTCTGGGCTGTCAGCACAGAACCCGACTTAGGTCTTGAACTAAGGAACCGTGAGATAATGACCTGAGCTGAAGTTGGTCACTTAACGGACTGAGCCACCGGGGTGCCCCTGTCTGTGTGCTTTTAAAAGGGGCAGTTAGACTTTCTGATGTGGACAGTGAGAAAGTGAAAGAGATCATCAGTGATGATGACCCCAGAGATTTTGATCTGAGTAGTTCTAGGAATGGAAGCTGCATCAATGTGTTACTGGACTGCAGTCCTTGGACCCAGTGACAGTAGAAATGAGCCTGGACCCGCGATTTAAAAATACAGACAAAGGGGCGCTTGGGTGGCTTAGTTGGTTGAGCATCCGACTTTCGCTTAGGTCATGATCTCGCGGTTCGTGGGTTCGAGCCCCGCGTCGGGCTCTGTGCTGACTGCCAGCTCAGAGCCTGGAGCCTGTTTCAGAGTCTGTCACTCCCTCTCTGTCTGACCCTCCCCTGCTCACGCTGTCTCTCTCTCTCCTAGAAATAAATAAAACATTTAAAAAAAAGAAAAATACAGACAAAGCTTTATTGGGGCAGCAGCTGTAACTAAAGAGAGACACAGTTACAACAAAGGTGTTAGATTGGCTTTCCGAAAAATAGGGAATTGTAAAGGACTTAGGGTGGAAAAGGAGTGACATGTAAGCATGTAGGGGTGGGGAAGTACAAGGAATTGGGTGCGCAGGCACAATTGAAAGAACATGCTTCTTCATACATTGGGTATTTCCTTTGTAGTTAAGCCTCCACCTCTGGGCGTGATTTTTAGCATTGTGATGACATAAAGGTAGCTCTTGGTCACTCCATGATCCATCTGCGCAGTTGTGAGTCAGGGGTTAATCTCCAGCTGGTCTGGGCGGCAAGAGCTCTTCCTCCAGGCAGTCATTTTTGCTTGAGGGGTAGTTTTGCTTTCCATCATGGGACGCTATGCCTCTTGGATCTTTGGCCTGAATTATGAGATAAGCTGGAAAGAAGAGCCTAAGAAAAATTCAGGACAAAGGTTGATGGATACAAGCAGGTGAGAAGTAAAGGTCAGGTCTTGGGATCTAGCTAGTGGCACATTCAGATGAGCAAGTTGGTATTCATGAGGATATCAGGAGCTTTGTTTTGTCCACGTTAAGAGTCTGAGGTGTTTCAAAAATCACTGGAGGCATCAAATGAACAGTTTACAGGTCGGGAAATCTGGGTAGAGATTCAGGATAGAAACATCCAAAATGTGGAAACTACAGTGTGGGCCAAGAGGAGTGAGTGGTGAGTTGTATTTAGGCAAACTTGAGGTTGTGGTGGAAAAACTATTTGGGGGCCAGGAGTGGAGGGTGAGGGCCAGGACTGGGTCTCTTGCTTGGATATCTGGGTGATGGTTGTGGGCTGCACAAATGCAGGTAAGTGGACCTGAAGGTTTGGTGTATCAAACAGAATAGTCTGGTAGGTGGCCAAAGCTTCCAAGGGAAGAGTGGATTTGCAGTGGATGCAGAGACGAGGGGTAATGGACGAAAGATGACGCCCAGGCCAGAACTGGTATTTATTAGCCACTCTTTAGACTTAGCAAGATTTTGTGAGGACTTTGGTGGGGCCTGATGTGTTTCATTCAGCCTGGTCAGGGAAAATAGGGTCACCTGTGAGAATCACTAGGCCTGGGGTGGGCAATCAGTGGGGTTGGTCTTGAAGGTTAGGGGGACAGAGAAAATTTTTATTTGCTGAGGTCATAGCAAGTGCATCAAGGAAATAGGCTGAGTCTATGGATATGTGAGGTCTGCCCATGGTTCTGTGTGTCTAAGTCTGAGGCGAGGATCAGAGTCACAGGATGAGGCCTTCATAAAATGATTTGGAGTAACACTGCTGTTGGGGCGCATATGAGGTCAGTGGTCTTACGGGATCCTGTTTGAATTTGCCACGTGTATTGTGGGTGTTGTGTGCCAAATTGTGGCATAAGGCCTAAACCCTGTATGATATGCTTCCTTGACATGTGATGATGCCGAGTGCTCTCAGATGGCCTGAGTGCAAATTCTCCTTCCCACATTGCTTCGTGGAATAATATCCTTTAGCCTAACAACCCTTTTCATAAAGGGAACAGGGCATGGTTCCTGCTCATCTCTTTGTAGCAGATTTCAGTCCCCCACCTGCCCACAGACTTAATCAAACAAGCCGGTCACATCCTCCTATGGGATTTAGAGGGCTTACAGCCTTTTCATCCTACAAGGGTAGCATCTCACAGCCTGTTACTTCCGTTTTCCAGAGCGCAGCCCCTATGTGGCCTTGTGGTGAGTGGTATCCTGTTCTCGGAGGGGTGAATTTGTGATAAATAAACTGCTGTCAGTCACATCTATCCAGTCTCAGGTGTTACGTGTTTGGCCATCACCATCATCTGAGAGTGGGGTGAGGAGGAAGCAGTTTAATATAGATGACTTCTGGCAGGTCAGGGAGCTTCGTTTGGAGTGGGTCAGTGAGGTGGTTGCAGCTGCGGTAACTTGGCTGTGGGTTATGGGGACTGAGGGATATGCAGTCTAAAGACTGAGGTGGGCTTGGAGAGGGGGCATGGCAGATGGTCCCAGGGCTCTGCGTGGCAACTACGTGACAATGACCATAACCAGGGGATTGCTTCTCAGGAGGTTGTGGATCCCTGTATGCCAGGCCCATGGCTTAGGTGTGTATTTGTCCACCTGTCTCTTATTGTTGGCGGTTGAACCCAGTGGCCCAAGGGACCATGAGGAGACACCAGTGGTACCAGGGCCTGATTTCTCCTCTAAGTTGGGAGGCTTGGGAGACCGGTGAGCATAGGGAGATGTACAGGGAAAGGGATTGTGGCTTCTCAGAAGGAGACTGGTTTCATCTGTCATCACATAAGGCAGTGTGACCTTTGAAGATGTAGCTTATCGTTGTCTACACTATAAGTAAGATGAAGCAGATTTACTATCACTGTTATTGAATTTTTTTGTTGTTGTTGTTGTTTCTAGGAGAGAGAGAGAGAGAGCGTGAGCAGGGGAGGGTCAGAGAGTGAGGGAGACACAGACTCCGAAATAGGCTCCAGGCTCTGAGCTGGCAGTCAGCACAGAGCCCGACGCGGGGCCCGAACCCACGAACCGCGAGATCATGACCTAAGCGAAAGTCGGACGCTTAACCGACTAAGCCACCTAGGTGCCCCATGAATTTTGAATCAAAATATCCTAGAAGACTAAATGACATGAAATATGAGCTTACAAATCTATAAAGTTGATTAGATAAATCGTGAGCTATTCTAGAGGGAAATTAAAGCCTAGAGACAGTACTTGGAACATTTGTTTTTCTTGTCCAGCAGGTAAGGCAGGATTGAGGGACATACGTGTCCCTGTCAAAGAGCATGAAGCGATGCATGTTGGGGAGCCTGCGGAGACCACCGTAGAGGTGTTCATCAGACCATGGTGTAGGTTCATAATCAGGCTTACTCAAAAAGATAAAGTAGAAGAAAGTAAAAGGCGACTGACATATTCATCAGAATAAGATCTGGCTCTCATCTCAGAGAATAGAGCTCGGGGCTTTGGTTCCCCAGGAAGGTCTGGGGGAAGGCCGTGGCTGTGAACATGGTGGGCTTGTTGCTTGTGCCTGATCAGGACAAGGCCATTAAGCCACTTGCTAGATGACGTCAGAGCACATAATGTCATTGGAGGACAGCATGCATACGTGCAGTGAGATGATATTTCTGAAATATCGTGGAGCACGTGACATATATATATATATATATGTATGTATGTATTAGTAGTTTTTGCTTATTTTGGGACCATTTACTTTCATAGCAGTAAAGTTATTTAATGGAGATGCAGGCTGCAGGAGAAGAAACCAGTGACACTTTGGGGACTTCATTCTAAGCTCCATCCACTGCAAAGTGTTGTGGCAAAGCTTAAGGTTCTGAAAGCCACTCAGAAGCAGGTATTGCTGAGAAAAACCTTCTGCCCCTTCTGTGAAAGTAAAGACAAGTTAATATCTAACATCATTCCAGGGGCGCCTGGGTGGCTGAGTCAGTTAAGCGTCCGTCTTCGGCTCAGGTCATGATCACATGGTTTGTGGGTTCCAGCCCCACATCGGGCTCTGCTGACAGCTAGCTCAGAGCCTAGAGCCTGCTTCGGATTCTGTGTCTCCCTCTCCCTCTAACCCTCCCCTGCTCACGGTGTGTCTCTCTCTCTCAGAAATAAATAAAACATTAAAAAAATAATAAAAAAATTTAACATCATTCCAGAAAATATTTCCATCCAAAAGCTGCCATTGGCTAAGAAATCTCATTAGAGAAACACTTTATTGAGTTTAAAGATAAGTTGGTTGTAATTCAGGTCTGTCAATAGCACCTTCTGTGCTGTGAGCAAAGTAAAATTATAAAAATAATATAAGTAAAGCATTTCCAAGGATCTCCCATCCAGTATGGTTGAGGAAGATAATATCCAAATTTTAGTAGAAACCATCTTATCAATTTAGAGGACTTGGGTTTGATTTTTCTTGAATCAGAGAAATATGCATACTTTAAAATAAAATTGGATTGGGGCACCTGGAAGTTGGTGGAACATGTGACTCTTGATCTCAGGGTTGTGAGTTTGAGCCCCACATTGGGTATAGAGCTTCCTTCTTTCCTAAATAAGTAAATGAATACATAAGGCTTATTATCATTACACTCAGAAGCGATTTTTCACATAATTGACTTTTCCAACTCAATATAACATAAACATTAACATCAAGTTTTTCATACACACAAATTTAGTTTTTGGAGTTTTTTTTTAATTTTCATGTTTACTTATTTTGAGAGCAAAAGAAAACACATGCAGGAGTGGCAGAGAGAAAAGAAGAGAGAGAATCCCAAACAGGCTCTGTGCTGTCAGTGCATAGCCCGACACAGGACTCGATCTCATAAACCATCAGGTCACAACTTGAGCCAGAATCCAGAGTCGGATGCTTAAACTGACTGAGCCACCCAGGCACCCCTGGTGGGTTTTTTAATACTAACAAAGATTGAAACTAATCTGATGTCTGTCAATGTAATGTAAGATTGAATAAATGATGCACACCAAGATGGAGCATTAGCTATGGAGGAAGTTCTCTCAGCTGCTACAGCTCCAGAACATACTGTCAGGTGAAAAAGAAGAGGAAGAAAGTGTCATAATATTTTGTGCAGGTAGCTTTATTTTTCTAAGAATGGAAGGAAAATTTATTTTCATGTTTCTCTTGAGCATCATTATGAGCTGATTGGCTGATACTGTAGGATGATACTGAATATATTTATGTTGACTCGTTGAAAATAGAGATAAGGAGATATTTTGTTTTTTGGAATGTCATATAGAGAAAAGTAATTCCATATGAATGGCAATGGCTCCATAATGAATAATTCTCCCCAAGTACTAAATCTAATTTTGATCCCTCCCACTGATTTTTAAGTGACTCTTTAAAGGAACAACGGGACATTGAGGATTATATTAAAAGACATTATGAGGGGGCCGCCTGGGTGGCTCGGTCGGTTTAGCATCCGACTTTGGCTCAGGTCATGATCTCACGGTTCGTGGGTTCGAGCTCTGCGTTGGGCTCTGTGCTGACAGCTAGCTCAGAGCCTGGAGCCTGCTTCAGATTCTGTATCTCCCTCTCTCTCTGACCCTCCTCTGTTCACGCTGTCTCTCTCTCTCTCAGAAATAAATGAGAAACATCATTAAAAAAGAAAAAGACATTATGAGGAAGCAGTAATCCAAGTTAGTATATGTGAAATTCTATAAGATATATGAACCCTTTCATAAAATGTAGTATGTTAAGATAAAAGGGATAGGGGCGCCTGGGTGGCTCAGTCGGTTAAGCGTCCGACTTCAGGTCATGATCTCACAGTTCGTGGGTTTGAGTCCCATGTCGGGCTCTGTGCTGACAGTCAGCTCAGAGCCTGGAACCTGTTTCCTATTCTGTGTCTCCCTCTCTCTGACCCTCCTCTGCTCACGCTGTCTCTCACTCTCTCTCAGAAATAAATAAAACATTTTTTAAAAAAGATAAAAGGGATAGGATATCTGTAGAATATAATAAAATTTAGAGAACATATAAATATGATACAATGGTCAGAAAAATATTTGAATGCTGATTCCAACAAACCACTCTTAATATTTAATCAACACATCAGAATTTGAATACTGACCTGTATTTGATGATTTTTTTTAAATGTTTTTATTTATTTCTAGGACAGAGAGAGAGAGAGACAGCGTGAGCAGGGGAGGGTCAGAGAGAGAGAGGGAGTCACAGACTCTGAAACAGGCTCCAGGCTCTGAGCTGGCAGTCAGCACAGAGCCCGACGCGGGGCTCAAACCCACGAATCGCGAGATCATGACCTAAGTGAAAGTCAGAGGCTTAACCGACTAAGCCACCCAGGCGCCCCTGGTATTTGATGATTTTAAGCAACTATTATTTAATATACATGTAATAAAAATACTGTGTGTTAAGTAAAATATTCTTTTTTTTAAAATGTTTTATTTCTGAGAGAGAGACAGAGACAGAGACAGAGACAGCGTGAGTAGGGGAGGTTCAGAGAGAGAGGTAGATACAGAATCCGAAACAGGCTCCAGGCTCTGAGCTAGCTGTCAGCACAGAGTCCGACGCGGGGTTTGAACCCATGAACCGTGAGATCTTGACTCGAGCTGAAGTTGGACGCTTAATTGACTGAGCCACCCAGGCGCTCCTAAAATATTCTTTTATAAAAACATTCTTTTATAAATATTCACAGAACTGTTTAGAGGCACAATTTTATGGCTTCTTAAATTATCCTTAACATGAATTGACTTTGGAGGAAAGTTGGGTGGGTTTATAAATGAAATGAGTTTGGCAGTGGGTAGGTATTTTGACACTATGTTGTGGGTTCACAGGGTTCATTTTATTAACACTTTCTCTTTTGTAGATGTCTGAAAATTTAAAATTATTAAAATGTCATTATTTCAATAATTAACAAATACGGATAAAAATATTTTTCCTCTGTTTGCTAAAATGATTATTTTCTAGGGCACCATGCATCCTTATGCATCCTTAGGCATTATTTAGCCTTCATCTTTGAGAGTATTACATTGAAGTTTCTATTAGTCTGCTTCTCATCTTTTTTCCTAAGCATCAGTGATGAGAATCAATCATTTATATGCTTTCCACTTTGGGAGGAAAGGTGAGGGAAAGTCAGCCATGTGGGTAGAGTTTGCATGCTGGAGAAGAGAATACCCAACTAAGTTGGCTGTTATTTTGTATTTATAATCAATTTTTTACTTGTTAAGCAGGTCATCAAATCCAGATTATTGTTTTTTAAATTAGGCTTTATGATTTTAGGGCAGTTTTAGGTTCACAGCAAAATTGAGTGGAAGCTACAGAGGTATCTTGTATACACCTTCCCCCCACAAAAGCACACACTTCTCTGCGATCAACATTCTACATCAGAGTGGTATATTTGTTAACAATCTATGAATCTCCGCTGACACATCATTTTCACCTGAAGTCCACAGTTAACATTGGGGTTCACTCTTGGTGTTGTGCGTTCTGTGGATTTTTACTATCGCCTTAGTTTGGTCTTTTCCAGAATGTCATATACTTGCAGTCCTACAGTATGTACCCTTTTCAGATTGGTTTCTGTCACTTAGTAATATGCGTTTTGGTTTCCTCCATTCCTTTTCATGACTTGATAACTTCTTTTTATTTTTTAATAACTTTTAAAAAATATTTATTTTGAGAGAGAGCACATGTGCATGCGCAGAGGAGGGGCAGAGAGAGAGAGAGAGAGAGAGAGAGAGAGGGAGAGAGAATCCCAAGGAGACCCCACACTGTCAGCTCACTGTCCATCGTGGGGCCCAATCTCACAAAGTGTGATATCATGACCTGAGCTGAACTCAAGAATCCGATGCTTATCCAACTGAGCCATCCAGGCACCCCTTGATCACTTCTTTTTAGTGCTGAATAATATCCCATTGTCTGGATAGACTGTAATTTATCCATTCACTTATTGAAGGACACCTTGGTTGCTTTTTAGTTTTGGCAGTTAGGGATAAAACAGCTAAAAGTGTCTATCTTCAGGTTTTTATGTGGACATACATTTTCACCTGCTTTGGGTAAATACCAAGGGGGACAATGCCATATTGTATGATGAGTATGATTAGTTTTGTAAGAAACCACCAAATTGTCTTCCAAAGTGGCTGTACCGTTTTACATTCCTACCAGTAATGAATGAGGGTTTCTTTTGCTCCGTATCCCTGTCAGTATTTGTCATCATCAGTGTTCTGTATTTTGGGTGTTTCTATTAGGTATTTAGTTATATATCATTGTTTTATTTTGTAGTTCCTAATAATAAAATGATGTTGAGCATCTTTTCATATGCTTGCTTGCCATCCATCTGTCTTCTTTGGTGAGGTATCTGTTCACATTTATGTTTAAAAAAAAAAAACAGTTTTATTAGCTACATTTAAGTTAACACCTCAACCATCCAAATTTGAGATCCTCCCAGAGAATTCAATCTAGGATTCATCATAGCATCACTTAATTCGAATCCATAATAATAGTTTACTTGTTTACATTAATAGTCCATAAGTTATTAAATAGCAGTTATGAATTGGAATTAGAATTTAGGGACCATCAGACGTTTGATAAACTACAGATTAGTTACTGTGAATATGTGCTAACAAATAAAAAGTATTTCTGGAGGGATACACAACTGATGACAGAACTCTTGCGTTATAGGAGATAGGGAATGGAGTAGGAGAAAGAGAAAATACCAGTTATCGTATGTATATGCACATAAAGCTCAAAATTTTCTAAACAAAAAGATTGTATACATATTGAAAAAATAGTAAGGAAAACATTGATAAACTAGAACAAAGTGTGTGTATGTGTATGTGAAATTAATCAGTAAATACAAAAATAGAAAATTACAGAGGAATTATAATAAAGAAAAAGTATTAAATGAATTTAAATAATAATCAGATGTAATGTATAAGTGAGTCAGAACCACACGATTTGAGTAAATAGATCACAAAAGATCTTTGACTCTTGGACCAGTTGTGGTTAGCTGTCTCACGCCCATTAAGAACTTAGTCATTTGTGAGAAGATTCAAGCGTGCCTCCTGTCTTTGACACAGCGTCTGCTGAAGGACACTTAGGGACTAAATTGGCTCATCTTATTTTCAGGGGAAGTGACAGGAGAATCCTCACCTCACAGCTCTGTGGCTTAGATGTTGGATGTCAGATCAGATCAAGGTGTCACTGCTCAAAAGACGAGTGGGGCAGCTGCTTTAGAAATCCTTGCAGATCTGGAGCAGGTGCTGATGTTCAGGGGCCATCCAAGCACTTTCATATGTGCCCGAGAAACACTTGGGCCTTGAGACCATTATACGCTTTCATTATCCTTGCCCTCTGCGCTCAGTAATCTTTCGCTCGTTCTTTCTCTTATCCAATGAGGTGTTTATTCTAAGTGAGAAGCACACTTGTGACGGAACTCCAGCTGGTCTTAAAGGTTAACTTGCTTTGAGTTGACACACTCCTTACTTGCTGACCTGACATCCTTAATCTATAACAGCTAATTTACTTTCTTCGAGATTTGCAGACCACTAGCCTTGAGGAGTGAAGAACCAGAACTTTCCCAGGCCACAGAGGCCAGTTAGCAGTTTGAAGCCACCTCAGCTTTCTGATTAGTCTAGCAAATTTATTTATTTGTTTATTTGTTTGTTTGTTTATTTAGCAAAACGTTTTCTTTTAGGTCACAGAAACATTTTTCCTGGCCTCCCTTTGTGTACCTGTAGACCTTGCCTTTCTTTGCAGAAAGCACAGAGTCCTCCTGCACATCACATAACCAGGACTGGACCCCACCGCACAGCTACCACACAGCGAGACAACATTTATAACTGGAACCATCGAGTCTGCCCGTGACCAAGATGTTGCTGGCCACTGCACTCCCTTTGCTGAGTAACTACCCTAAACCCCTTTACCGACCCCTGGGCAAGGGAGAAACCTTTTGGACAAGAGTCCACTTCTCCCCAGGATGCTAGCCTCGTGAATAAAGCTCAAATTCCTCCAATTAAAACTGGTCTCTTGAGTAATGATCCTTCAGGCGACTGGCAGTCGAACTTGGGTTCAGTAACTCTTTCTTTGTGCTGATCTCAGAAATTTGCTGTAGACATAAAATTACTGATGGAGTAGTGTGCACCCAGTTCCTCAGGACCATACTGAATGAAGTACGTGGGGTGTGCACTTTTGTACTGGTCACAGGAAGTTTTCAAAGACTGTTCATTCATTGGGTTCTCGAGAGCAACAGAACCAATATAGAGACAGGGAGAGAGAGAGAAACTTTATATTCATTGTTTCCTCGGTAATATTGGCTTAACAGAGACATGAGAGAGAAAGGGAGAGAGAATTTTAAAGGAATTGGCTCACAAAAATGTGGAGGCTGGAAAGTCTAAGATCTTAGGAATAAATTGGAGATCCAGGGAATAGTGGATGAAGCCAGTCTAGAGACCGAATTCCCTCTATCTGTGGAATCCATGACTGCCCTTCTCATCTGAAAATATATTGCATGTTTAACTGTTTGTTTTGTTTGAAGATTATCTTTCCTGATGATAACTTTTGGGTTATTAACCCAAAGAATCTGGCAGGTTCTTTGCCAGATATTTTCTTCCTCGTACTTCTCATATACAGGAATAAGGTTTGACACACATTGCTTGCTTAACATGTACCTATTGAAACAATGAATAAAAGTGTGCCTACTTTGTCCATGTTCATTTTTAAGACTGTGAAGTCTTTCCTACTTCTTTATTTTCATCTTCTTCCAGGCTGCAATGGTGCACAAATAACAGAAATTTAAAGTGCTGTCTTTTTAGGTAAAACACTTGGGTTGACCAGAAACACATCCTAGTAAACACATCTTTCATCTTAGCTGTCTTCCCTCAGTGATTAGACCTTGTCTTACCTGTCATTTTTACCTGGTATTTTCCAGGCATTTTAGATATGTTATGGGCTGGCTGCTTCTCTCAAATTGTTTTTTTTTTTTTTAATATTTTTTAACTTTTTTATTTTTTAAGTTTATTATTTTTGAGAGAGACAGAACATTAACAGGAGAGGGGCAGAGAGAGAGAGGGGGGGAGATACAGAATCCAAAGCAGGCTCCAGGCTCTGAGCTGTCAGCATAGAGTCTGGCACGGGGCTTCAACTCACCACCTGTGAGATCATGACCTGAGCCAAAGTTCGATGCTTAACTGACTGAGCCACTCAGGCGCCCCCCAAAAAAAACACTCTTAAAAAGTTGAGTTGTAAAGGGTGTAAGTGAGAAATAGTAGAAGCAGGAAATGTACTGGATGTAAGAATGAATGTTTTAAGGTGTCCAACAAAGTTGTTGTTTTTTTAAGCTTTTATTTAAGTAATCTCTACACCCAACATGGGGCCCGAATTCACAACCTCAAGATCAAGAGTCACACGCTCTTCCAACTGAGTCAGCCGGGCACCCCCAACATAGCTATTTTAAGAGATCCAAACTGACTGAAAAGCAGTGATGGGGGCAATATCTGTAAAGACAGACAGTGGTGGCTTTGGAAGGAAGTATTTTCTAGGTGACGTTGGACATAAACTTGTCCTTTATTTTCACAGAGGGGGGGAAGGATCAGTCTCAGCACTGTATCTTCTCAAGTGGCTTCCAGGCCAGTAAGCTTTGCCCCAGTATTCTGAGGTGGGTGGATCTAAGAACGATGTCTCCAAAGTGCACTGGATTCTGCTCTTTCCTCTAGCAGGTCCTGTAACTCTGCTAAATTCCTTTCTTGTTAGGAATAGACAGGAGCAATAAAAAGGAAAAACAACTCTAGAAAAAAAAGATTGGTGGAAACTGTTAATGCAGATATTCCAGAAAGATAATATTGTCCCAGTACACGCATTCATGTTCTTCATTCATGTTGTATGTTCTCACCCCACGGTCTACAAGTGGTTCAAGGGACTTCTGCACAGACAGTCACACAGCCCCCTTTCCCCTAGTCTTTGTCGTAAGCAGCATTCTTATCCTGGGGAGACAAAGGCTACATTCACCGTTCTCATCCTGGTGCGTACCTTTGTCACCTTTTACTCTCTTTTATCTTTTTGAATATGAACCTGCAGCATGGTCTGATGAACAGCTGTACACTGATTTCTTCTGGCTCCCTGACATTCATCCCTTTGTGCTCCTTGGTAGTGACAGCCAGGTCTCTTAGTTATACTTTGCTGGCTCGGCAAGAAAAACAGATGGTCCAGGTGTACTTTCTGGGCTCTGAGTTCTCTCTAGGACATCTCCCCATTTTTTTCAATAAACTGTATATATTTATAGGCCCAGATTTCATGTCATTTAATCTGAGATACTTTGAATCAAAGGGGAATACGAAAGATCATAACTCTCCTCCATATTGCTTATAGTGTAGAAAACATGAATGATACTCATTCAAAAGTAATTTTCTGAAATTGTATGATGTTGTTGGCTAGAGGTTCACGTATTTTTATGATCTAACATGGGGAATGTTCAGAATGTAGGAGTTGAGAGTATAAAACCACTTCTGATTAGAAATTTATGCTGACACTTAAAAGATTCTAATTAACAAAGCATAGTGGCGGGAGAGGGAGGGTTTCAATTGGAGAAAAAAAGACCTGGGAATACTCTGAGTTGGAAAGGGACGTGGAATGCATTTTTAGTACAATATACAATGGGGACTGTGGTGAGAAAAGAAGCATAGAAAGTGGATGAGGCTTTTTATACCAGGTATCAGAGGACACCTGAACTGTAAGAATGATCAGAACTTTGGGTAAGGGAGATGATGGGTTTGTGAAGGATTAATCAGATGGGATAAATAGTATTGTTAATGATAAAAATTTAAATATCCAAATAAATTTATTAAACTTTACATTTTAGCACTTTTAAATATTTGTTTTAATTGAAAGGGTTTTGTTTTAAATATTATACGTGCATTTACAGTATTTAGTGGGAAGCTTTTGGAAATTATGTTTTTATAAAAGTCAATTTTAGTAATTATTGTGAGCCATTGGCACCTGGATGATACTTTCCCAAAGTTGCTCTTTTTATTACATGTCTTTGGTAAGCTACTTACTTTCATTACCACTAAAACATTTATTAATGCAATATTAATATTTGACACCCTAAGCCAGAATGTGTATTTGGAGAAAGAGCGTTCATAAAGGCAGTTGAGGCTGTGACATCATAACGATGGGGCACCACTTCATTAGGACTTATTTCTTTATAAGAATAGACACCGTGAGTATGGCCACAGAGGAAAAGGCCCTGGGAGGGCACAGCAAGATGGCCATTCACAAGCCAAGGAGAGAGGCCTTAGGAGAAACCTTCATCTTCAACTTAAGCGTCCAGAACAGTGAGAAAATAAATTTCTGTTCAAGCTGCTTCAGTCCATAATATTTTGTTCTGGCAGTCCTAGCAGGCTAGCACAGTTGTCATTTAATGTGTTCTTCTTACCAAATAAGTAAGCTGGACATCCAGAAAGATACAGTTAGGGGACACAATTGTCACAATTCTAAAAAGGCTACACCTGGCCTGGCTGGCTCAGTCAGTGTCACACGTGACTCTTGATCTCAGGAAGTTGTGGGTTCCAGCCCCACCTTGGGAGTAGAGATTATTTAAAATTTAAAAAAAAAAGGGCCACACAATTATAAATTTATTATAAAATTTAGAGGGTTTAGTATAGAGCTTCCAATTTTACTTATACTTCTGTTGATTTTTGCTTCTACTTCTCAAAATCACTCTATGATACAGGTAAGAGAGAAGTTTCTGTGGGAGCCAGCAACAATTCCTGTTTGTCCACCTGTGTCAGGGTGGCGTCATATGCCTTTTCTTGCTTTTCTGTTATGGCCCTCCCTGTATGAGTCCTTTTTCCGCTTTCCTGACAAACACAAAACTGTCATGCTTCAGGCCATATACATTTGGGAACAGTATGGTAACCAGCTAAGTGTGAAGTGAACTCTTTTATTTCTGAATGAGATGCTATTTAAAATTTTTATTTGTTTATTTTTTTTAATGTTTTATTTATTTCTAGGAGAGAGAGAGACAGCTTGAGCAGGGGAGGGTCAGAGAGAGGGAGTCACAGACCGAAACAGGCTCCAGGCTCTGAGCCGGCAGTCAGCACAGAGCCCGCCGCGGGGCTCGAACCCACGAACCGCGAGATCATGACCTAAGCGAAAGTTGGACGCTTAACCGACTAAGCCACCCAGGCGCCCCTGTTTATTTATTGAGAGCAAGTGAGCACATGTGAGCGAGCCGGGGAGGGATAGAGGGAGAGAATCTCAGGCAGGCTCCATGTGTACTGTGAACCCAGGCGTAGGGCTCGATTTCACCACCGTGAGACCATGACCTGAGCTGAAGTCAGGAGAGGGCCGCTTAACCCACTGAGCCAGCCAGGAGCCCAGTCGTGCGCTCCTAAAATTAGTATTACTTGAGATGCGCCCAAATCCTCCATCCAAATGACATCTCTGGACAGCTGGGTGGCCCGGTTGGTAGAGCATCCGACTCTTGATCTCAAGGTCGTGAGTTCACGCCCCACGTCGGGCATGGAGCCCATTTAAAATAATATGTTTATCCTCAGGGAGTAGGCTGAGCGTTATAGAGTGGAAATAAGGTCGAAGCCACGTTTCACAACGAGCAAAGCCCCCTCCCCCTCCCCGGCGCCGGAGCATCACTAGCCTCGCCTGGACGCCGCGTGGCGCCTCGCCGGGAGCCCCTGCGCACCCGTGGCTACTACATGTCCCAGCAGATGCTGCGCTGGGCGGCCGCACTCAGGAGCCAATGACGGGCCAAGACGAGGGGTTTCCGTGCGTGCGCGTCGTCTCGGGGCCGGGCTTCCGGCCCCGGCATCCTGGTCATTTTGGCTTCTCGCACGTTCTTTCTCACGGTCATACTCTGGAGCCCCGGGTTCAGACTGTGGGTGACTGACCGAGAAAGGGCGGGAGGAGGCCAGTCCCCGGCGACGCCTTCCGGGCTGCTCCGCGCCGGGACAGGGACCGCCGTCCAGGTGTCCCCTCCGCCCACACAGTCCGATGGCGGCGGTGGCGCCCAGGGACCTGGCTCAGGTAAACGCGCGGCCCCCGGGCCCTCCCCGCCTCCCCCCACCCAGACCCTCAAGGTCATGGCGCCGAGCACCTGCTCGCGTCCCTGCGGCCCAGGTCCCGGTGTCCGGGTTGGGGACGCCCTCGTGGGCGGGGACCCCGTGTCTGAGCGCCGGCGTGACGGGGAGCGGGAGCGGGTGCAGGGGAGGGGCCGGCTGGTGCAGCGGCTGCAGGGGCTCCGGAGGCGGGAGGATTCGGGGGTGTGGGGTCAGCCTTCTGCCCTCGGGGGACACAGGGTGTGCGGCGGGGTCACGGGGTACTGGCGGGCTGGGCTGTGGTACCTCCGTTCTGAAGACGCTGGAGGGCCGCGAACCGAAGAGAGACACAGCCCGTGTGAGGGTGTGAATAGCTTTCCGAAAGCTGCTCAAGAGAGAGATGACAGGGGGTGATGAAGACGAGGAGGCACCGGGAGGGCGGGTCTTATCGAAGGTCACAGAGCTGGTGGGGGGAGCACTGAGGACTGAGGCACGCGCTAGCCCGTTAACAGGAGGTCACCTGGTCACAGGGGAAGCCCCGCTCACCCGGTTGCCTTCCTCTCCACACGGTTTCTGGAGGTTGAAAAGGCTCTCAAGGCCCCTACATAGGAGCGAGAGGGTGGCCCAGCCCTTCGCTTGCCCTGATACCACCCCTGTGATGTATGGGATGGTGGTGACCTGAAACTTCCGCCTACTTGCCCAGCTGTTGGGTCTGGGGCCTTCGACATACCCCAGGTTCAGTGTCCTGAACGTTCCGGTTTTGTCAGCCAAGGTAAACAGGTGCGGAAGTTTATCCCAGGACCAGATACCAGTTTGGGCAGATGCCTGGAGCCGTGCCCGAGTTGGAAACAGGGTGCAGCGGTCGCTGTATCAAGAACAAAAAGGAGGAGATGAAGACTCGGGCGGGTAATGTGGGCTGCCTGAGAAGTTTGGCAGCTGTGAGCGGGGTATGGGGAGTGCGGATAGGAGGAAAGAGTTGCTGTTAGCCCGGGTTTAACAGGCTCCATCTGGCTGCACAGTGGACGGCAGATTATGGGGCTAAGGGAGGAGGAGACAGGGAGCCCAGGAGCAAGCCATTGCTGTGATCAGGTTAGTGTTGAGGCGTAGGGGTGGTGGCTGTGGAGATGGAAGAAGGCGTTGGACCTTCCTCTGATTTTGAAGAAGGCGCAAGGAGACTTGGAGCTGTTGTAGGTGCGGGAGAGAGGGGAGGAGTGTGGTCCTAGCAGCTGAAGCTGTGGAAGCGCCATCAGCTGGGATGGGGACGTTGGTGGTAGACTAGTTTTCTGGAAATATCTTAAATTTTTTGGCTTTTTAAGAGTCTGAGAAGTTTCAGAGAACTGAATCAAAGCATCAAATGGGCCACTGGACACAGGTCTGGAATGTGGGAGAGGTCTAAGATGGAGACATCCAAGAGTTGGCTGTTGAGTGGACCGAGGTGGAGCTTTGGGTCACGTACAGGAGGGGCTGTGCAGCGTGGTGGCGGTGCTGTTAGTGGGTTGGGAAGAAGAGGGCGCCTGCTGGAGGAGAAGTTCAATAGTGGGAAAGTGTGGGAGAGAGGATGATCCCACTCCCTGGGATGAGTGGACAGGAGATGGCTGTGGAGGCAGAACTAGAATTGAATCAGGATGACAGTGAGGCCTGTTTATTAGCTACTGTGCAGACTCACCAGAGTTGTGGTGAGCTTTTATAGCATCTGTGATGTTTTAGTCTTACTGGTGGATAAGGTCTGGGACACATCTGTTCATTTGTGAGGGTCAGTGTGCCTGGCATGGAGATCAGTGGGGAGTTTTTTTTGTTTGTTTTAATTTTATTTAATGTTTATTATTTTTGAGAGAGAGAGAGAGAGAGAGCGCGCGCGTGCAAGCGGGGGAGGGGCAGAGAGGGGAAGACAGAATCTGAAGCAGGTTCCAGGCTCCGAGCTGTCAGCACACAGCCTGCTGCAGGGCTTGAATTCACGAACCGCGAGATCATGACCTGAGCTGAAGTCGGATGCTTAACCCACTGAGCCGCCCAGGTGCCCCAAGACCCATGGAGTTTTGATGCACTTTTTTTTTTTTTAAGTTTATTTGTTTTGAGAAAGCACAAGTAGGGCAGCAGCATAGAGAGAAGTAGAGAGAGAATCCCAAGCAGGCTCTGAGGTGGCAGTGCAGAGCCCAATATGGAGGTCAGTTGCATGACTGTGAAATATGACCTGAGCCGAAATCAAGGGTTGGACGCTTAACTGACTGGGCCACCCAGGTGCCCCTTGGTGCACTGCTAATGAAAGTTAAGTGGAGAAAGGAGGGTTGTTGCTGCTGTGGGGGCAGCATGGGCAGCACAGAAGTAGAAGAGGGTCATGGGTATCTGAGATTACCGTGTGGTTCTGGGTGACTAATATTGAAGCAGAGATCCCAGGTAGAGAGATGGGGGCACTCTGGGCTTTCCTTGTCAAAGGACGAGTGTATACCGGATCACGTTTGAAATTTTCAGGCACGCTGGATGCCATGTGCCCGGTATGTGGGTGAATTCAGGGAGATGCCTGTGATGCAGGGCAGGGAGGTGGTAGAGCTTGGGAATGCATTTGTGGGATCCAAAGATGTGAGAGAGGTCTACTGAATGATGTGCACATTAAGAATACGTATCAGCTGAAAGCCCTCTGGCCCTGGTGTTGGAGACCTTGGGGTGAAACATGAGCCCACGTGGCCATATCTTGTAGGTACAATCTGTGAGATGTAGGGGAAATGCTTGGTAAGAGGGATGGGGCCCTGCGGGCCAGGCCCGGAGCTTACTTGGCGTTCATGTGCGCTGCTGCCTGTTGTTGCTGAGAGCCGCTGTCGGGCCCTAGGGCCTGGTACCTCTTCTAGGGTGGGGAGCTGTGGAGGAGGATGAATGTGGAGTAGATGTGAGAGGCGGATTGTGGGTTCTCAGAGAAAGAATGTTCACGGTTTCATCTGTCCCACTTTTGACAGGGTGGTGTGACCTTTGAGGATGTCGTCGTGTACTTCTCCCAGGAGGAGTGGAAGCTCCTTGATGAGGCTCAGAAACGCTTGTACCATGACGTGATGCTGGAGAACTTTGCACTTATATCCTCACTGGGTACGACCCTCCCCAATGATGCGGACTAGCTTTTGCATTTCTCCACCCATACCCCTCTTCTCCCAGGGTCTTCTCTGTCATTCTCTTTTCTTTCTTTTTTCTTTTTTTTTTTTTTAACATTTATTTGTTATTGAGAAACAGAGACAGAGCATGAGCATGGGAGGGGCAAAGAGAGGGGGAGACACAGAATCCGAAGCAGGCTCCAGGCTCTGAGCCGTTAGCACAGAATCTGATGCAGGGCTCGAACCCACAAGTGGTGAGATCATGACCTGAGCCGAAGTCGGACACCCGACTGAGCCACTCAGGCGCCCCTTCTCTGTCGTTTTCATCATGTGGACCATAGGTACTGCTTGCTTTCCCAGTGTCCTGGATAGTTGCTGTGCTAGGTAGGGCTGTTGTTTGCACTGCTGTCTTCTCTCCCCACAGGCCCAGTACTGTCCTTACTGAACCTTTACAGGAAGGATTGATTTCAGTAGTCTTGCAATCAGGCTAATGGATGGCATCCTGTTCGTTCTCTCCCTGGCCAGGTCATCTTTCTAGGTCCATGGCACTTCTGTGTCCTTAGTTTTGTTCCCTTTTCAGTCTGAGATTTCATTGTGCTTGTCTGTGCTGGGTATTGCAGGCATTATCTTGACTATTATTTACATGAACCATAGACTGTCTTTCAGTACTCTCCTGTACGGTTCTGTTTATAGTGTTCAGACGACTTTTTTCTTTTTCCTTTTTACCAGCTTTGTTGAAGTATCATTGACCAATAATTTTGTATATATTTATATTTAAAGTGTATAGTGTTAGGACCTTGATATTCGTGTACATTATGAAATGGTTACTACAGTTGATTTAACATGCATCACTTTACATGTTTTTTGTGTGTTAAGAACCCTTAAGATATATTTTCTTGGCAAATTCAAGTGTACAGGACAGCATTATTAGTGATAATCACCGTGGTGCATATTAGATTCACAGAAGTTGATCAGCTTGTAACTGACCAATATCTCTGTTTCCCATAGCCCCCAGCTCCTGGCATTCTACTCTTTGCTTTTTTGGGTTGAACTCTTTTCTTTCTTTCTTTCTTTCTTTCTTTCTTTCTTTCTTTCTTTCTTTCTTCCTTTCTTCCTTTCTTCCTTTCTTCCTTTCTTCCTTTCTTTCCTTTCTTTCCTTTCTTTCCTTTCTTTCCTTTCTTTCCTTTCTTTCCTTTCTTTCCTTCTTTCCTTTCTTTCTTTCTTTCCTTTCTTTCCTTTCTTTTTTTAATTTCACATAGAAGTAATACCATAGAGTATTTGTCTTTCTCTGACTTATTTCACTTTGCATTATGCTTTCCAAGTTTATCCATGTTGTCATAAATGCATGATTTCCTTTTTTGTGACCGAACAATACTCCATTGTATATATATGCAGCAGGGTTTATTTATCCATTCATCCATAGATACTTAGGTTATTCTTATACCTTGGATATTGTGAACAGTGCTGCAATATATACAGGGGTGCAGATACCTCTTTGAGATAGTCATTTCCTTTTCTTTGGATATGTACAAAGAAGTAGGATTGGTGGATTATAGGTAGTTCTATTTTTAATTCTTTCAAGGTTTTTTTTATTTTTTAAAGTAATCTCTACACCCAAAGTGGGGCTTGAACTCATAACCCTGAGATGAAGAGTCTCATGCGCTTCTCTTTTTTTAAATGTCTATTTTTAAATTTTTTAATGTTTTATTTTATTTTTGAGACAGAACATAAGCGGGGGAGGGGCAGAGAGAAAGGGAGACATAGAATCTGAAGCAGGCTCCAGGTTTTAGCTGTCAGCACAGAGCCCGATGCAGGGCTTGAACTCACGAGCTTGAACTCATGAACCGCGGAGATCATGACCTGAGCCGAAGTTGGTGCTTAACCAACTGAGCTACCCAGGCGCCCCTGTTTTTTCTATATCTGTGAAAAATGTCATTGGATTTGTTATGAATTGCACTGAATCTGTAGATTGCTCTGGGTTGTATTGCTCTGGTAAAGTGGACTTTTTAACAATATTAACTCTTCCAGTCTGAGAACACGGGGTGTTTTTCCATTTGTGTCTTCAATTTTTTTCATCAGTTTCTTATAATTTTCAAGATAAAGATCTTTCACCTTCTATGTTAAATTCATTTTGAGTATTTTTTTCTCTTTGATGCTGTTATAACCTGGAAACAGACCATTTTACTTTCATTCTGTTTGGCTGCCTTTTATTTTTCTTCCTTAATTATTTGGGGCTAGAACTTTTAGTTCTATGTTGAATAAAAGTAGAGAAGGTGGGGCACCTGGGTGGCTCAGTCAGTTGAATGTCTGTCTCTTGATTTCGGCTCAGGTCATGGTCTCATGGTGTGTGGGATTGGGCCTTGCATTAGGCTCTGCACAGACAGTTCAGAGCCAGCTTGGGATTCTCTCTCTCTCTCTCTCTCTCTCTCTCTCTCTCTCTCTCTCCCCCCCCCCCCCCCCTCCCCCTCCCCCCCTCCCCCTCTC
>NW_024082318.1:72983-167509 GCF_003009895.1 Hyaena hyaena | reverse complement strand
GGGGCGCCTGGGTGGCTTAGTCGGTTAAGCGTCCGACTTTCGCTTGGGTCATGATCTCGCGGTTCGTGGGTTCGAGCCCCGCGTCGGGCTCTGGGCTGGCTGCCAGCTCAGAGCCTGGAGCCTGTTTCAGTCTGTGACTCCCTCTCTCTCTGACCCTCCCCTGCTCACACTGTCTCTCTCTCTCCTAGAAATAAATAAAACATTAAAATTTAAAAAAAAAAAAAAAAAGAATCAGAAGCTTAACCAACTAATCACCCAGGCATCCCTGGGAGATTTTTTTTTTTAATGTTTGTTTATTTTTGAGAGCGAGTGAGCAGGGGAGTGGCAGAGAGAGAGGGAGACAGAGAATCCTAAACAGGCTCCATGCTGTCAACACAGAGCCCAGTGCAGGGCTCGAACCCACGGACTGTCAGATCATGACGTGAGCCAAAATTAAGTCAGATGATTAACTGACTGAGCCACCCTTGTCCCCTTGTTTGAAGATTTTTTTTATTACTGATTGACTGTCCTTACCAGTTATGAGTCTGTCCAGATTTTCTATTTCTTCAGTATTCAGTATTGGCAGGCTATATGTTTCTATGAAATTATCCATTTTTTTCTAGGTTAGCCAATATGTTGTCATGTAATTGTTCATGGTAGTCTCTTTTGTTCGATTTTATTCCTGTAGTATCACTTGTGATGTTTCTGCTTTCATTTCTGATTTTGAGTCTTCTCATATTTTTCTTAGTCTAACTAATGGTTTGCCAAGTTATTTATTGTTTCAAAAACCCAACTGTTAAGTTTCATTGGTCTTTCTATTTTTCTAGTGTCTGTTACATTTATTTCTGCTCTAATCTTTATTCTCTTATAACTGATTTTCTTGCATTCCATACATTTTAATATATTGTGTTTCTATTTTCCTTTGTTTGAATATATTTTTTGAATTCTTCTTTGACCCATTTGTTCAGGAAAATGTTTAAGTCCCACATATTTGTGATACTTTCCAGCTTTCCTTCTATTAATGATTTCTAGTTTCATACCATGTAGTTGAAAAAGATCCCTAGTGTTTTTTCAGTCTTCTTTAGTGTTAAGAATTTTTTTGTGATCTGGGGCGCCTGGGTGGCTTAGTCGGTTGAGCGTCCGACTTTCGCTTGGGTCATGATCTCGCGGTTCGTGGGTTCGAGCCCCGCGTCGGGCTCTGTGCTGACTGCCAGCTCAGAGCCTGGAGCCTATTTCAGAGTCTGTGTCTCCCTCTCTCTCTGACCCTCCCCTGCTCACGCTGTCTCTCTCTCTCTCTCCTAGAAATAAATAAAAAATATTTAAAAAAAAAAAAGAAAAGAATTTTTTTGTGATCTACACGTGAGAGAGTCCTAGACATGTTCCATGTGTACTTAAGAAGAATGTATAGTTTGCTGCAGTTGAATGGCATTTTCTGTATAAGTTTGTTAGGTCTTTTCAGTATTAAGTGTAATTTAAATCCAACATTTCCTTATTTATTTTCTGTCTGGATCGTCTGTTTATTGTTGATATAATAGGGTATTGAAGCCCCCTACTGTTAGAGCATTGCTGTCTATTTCTGCCTTCTGATCTGTATTTGCTTAATATATGTAAGTGCTTGGATATTGGGCATATATATGCTTGTAATTAATTATTCTGTTCTCTTGATAAATTAACTACTTTATCATTATACAAGACCTTTTTTGTCTCTTGTGATAGGTTTTGACCTAGTCTACTTTGTCTGACATAAGTATAGTTACCCTGCTCTTTTTTATTTTTCATTTGCATGTTTGCAGTTGGTCTCCCTCTTCCAATAAAATCAATGTGTACTTCACTAGCGTTTTTTTGCATTCAGGCTGCTGCTGCGGAGCAGAGGATGCGGACTCACCCCTTGATCAGAGCATTTCTGTAGGTGTGTCACAGGCCAGCGCGCCCAAAGCAGCTCTGTCTTCCCGGAAGAGCCACCCCTGTGAGATGTGTGGTCCTGTCTTGAGAGACATTTTCCGCTTGGCTGAGCACCAGGGAAAACCAAGCAGCCAGAAACTATTCAAGTATGGGGCATGTGTGAAACAGATTTATTCCAGTGCAGACCTTCAAGAGCATGAGAAGCAGCACATGAGAGAAAAACCCTGCAGAAGCAGTGTGGACGGGGCCCCATTTGTGAAGAGCAGTAATCTCCATGATTCAGAAAAGCCCTTTACCTGTAAAGAGGTTGAGAAGGACTTCCTGGTCACCTCAGAACATCTCCAACAACAGGCCACTCATACTGGGGAGAAGAAGATCACCAAGTGTGGGGTGACTTTTCAAAGCAAAGAAAGTCATTACATCCGGGAAGAGCGCAATAAAAATAAAGCCTTTGGTCCCAAACACACACTTGTTCAAGACAAGGGTATCCACACTGGAAGACAGTGTTTTGTGTGCCCTGAATGTGGGAAAACATTCAGGTACAAATCTTCCCTTGCTATTCACCAGAGAGTTCACAATGGTGACAAGCTTCATGTGTGTAGTGACTGTGGTAAGTCCTTTATGGGAAGCTCAACCCTCAGTCAACATCGAAGAATTCATACTGGGCCAAGGCAGTACAAGTGCAGCAAATGTGGGAAATCCTTTAGCCAAAAATTTCTCCTCCCTTATCCTCAGAGAAGTAACCCTGGAGAAAATTGTTATGTGTGTCGTGGCTGTGCTCATTCTGTTAGCCAGAGTGCCATCATTATTCGACAACGTACAATTCACACTGGAGAAATGAGTTATGAGTGCACTGAATGTGAGAAATCATTTAGACGAAAGTCTGATCTCATTGAACACTGGAGAGTACACACCGGAGAAAGGCCTTATGAATGTAGTGAATGTGGGAAATCTTTTACTTCTAGCTCTGCCCTCCGTTATCATCAGAGAATTCATACTGGAGAAAAACCTTATAAATGTAGTGAATGTGGAAAGTCTTTTACCTCTAGCTCTGGCCTCCGTTATCATCAGAGAATTCACACAGGAGAAAGACCATACGAGTGTAATGATTGTGGGAAGTCTTTTACCCAAATAAATCACCTCATTATACACCGAAGAGTTCACACAGGAGAAAGGCCTTATGAATGCAGTGAATGTGGGAAATCATTTAGCCACAAATCTTACCTCTCTCAGCACCAGAGAGTTCACACCGGAGAAAGGCCTTATGAATGTAGTGAATGCGGAAAATCTTTTACCTCTGGCTCTGCCCTCTGTTATCATCAGAGAGTTCACACTGGAGAAAAACCTTATGAGTGTAGTGAATGTGGGAAATCTTTTACCAATGGACCGATACTTATTCGACACCGTAGAGTTCACACAGGAGAAAGGCCTTATGAGTGCAGTGAATGTGGGAAATCCTTTACCCAAAGAAATCACCTCAATATACACCAGAGAGTTCACACAGGAGAAAGGCCTTATGAATGCAAGGAATGTGGAAAATCCTTTACCTCTGGCTCTGCCCTCCGTTATCATCAAAAAGTTCACATTGGAGAAAGGCCTTATGAGTGCAAAGAATGTGAGAAGTCTTTTACTTCTGCCTCTGCCCTCCGTTGTCATCAGAGAGTTCACACAGGAGAAAGGCCTTTTGACTGCAGTGAATGTGGGAAATCTTTTAGAGATAGTTCCCAGTTGAATCAACACCAGAGAGTTCACACTGGAGAAAAGCCTTATGAATGTAGTGATTGTGGGAGATCCTTCAGTCAGAACTCGTATCTCTCTAAACATCGGCGAGTTCACACTGGAGAAAGGCCTTATGAGTGCAGTGAATGCGGGAAATCTTTTACTTCCGTTTCTGCCCTTGGTTATCATCAGAGAGTTCACACTGGAGAAAGGCCTTATGAGTGTAGTGAATGTGGGAAATCTTTTACCAATAGTTCCATACTGATTCGACATCGCAGGGTTCACACAGGAGAAAGGCCTCATGAATGCAGTGAATGTGGAAAATCCTTTACCCAAAGAATTCACCTCATTATTCACCGGAGAGTTCACACAGGAGAAAGGCCTTTTGAGTGCAGTGAATGTGGAAAATCTTTTACCTCTCGTTCTACCCTCCATTATCATCAGAGAGTTCACACAGGAGAGAGGCCTTATGACTGCAGTGAATGTGGGAAATCTTTTAGCCGAAAATCGAACCTTTCTCAGCACCGGAGGGTTCACACCGGAGAAAGGCCTTAGATGGTTAGGAAGCATACAGTTTTCTTGTTAAGTGTAATGATATCAGAGGCAACTCTTTGTGAGACACCATTGGCCTGAATTCAATCTACTACATCCAAATGCCACTAGAAGAGAGATTTCCCATAAGTTTCAGCTATGTGGGAATCATGTGTGGCTGTGTTGCAGTTTCTAAACTGCTGAGGGCTTTCTCCAGGTTTATTTCACTGCCAGTCTGGCCAAAGCTAATTACTCCTACCCTGGCAAGTCTCTACAGCATGCTTCAATCATCACCCCACTGTGCTCAGGGAAGCTGACTTTTGTTCTTATTGTTGGAGGAAATGAGGAGTAACCTGAGTCTTTGGGGGACCCACATTTCCTTCTTTCTGACTAATTGGCATAGGCCTGGCCAGTGTTGTCCTAGAGAACATCATACGAGTTCTGCTGGCAGGTTTCAGAGAAGGACCAGCATTTTCAGGGATGTGGTCTCCAGAGACATTTGTGATGCATTTTTCCAGCTTTCAAGTTACTCAAGAACTGCTAGCCCCTGTTGCTTTGGCTCGTACACTAACGAAGTCTTTGTTTAAGTCCTTTTCAATCTTGCGTGTCTTTTATTTGCCACATCCGGTGGTTTATAAACATTTTGTGATATACAAGCATGAAGGGGTGAATAGCTTTCATTGGGGGAGGGTCTCAAATTTCTGTGCCTCAGGGGGACAGTATGGTGGCAGAAATGAGTTTGCCAAGTTTGCACTGTCCGTGGCCTCCTAGGAAAGACTGCATAGTCTTCTGGTCCTCATTTGAAGCTAGATGCTATGGGTTTTGGGAAACTCAGAGACCATCCTGAGGAGGGGCAGGTGTGAGAACCTCAGGTGCGTCTGGGAACAACATGAATTTTTTCCCCTTGTTTACAGGGGATAGCACAGGGAATGTCAGTCCACACTGCTGAGGGCCACCTCTTCCCCAGTCCTGCAAAGAGCCATGTGCCCTGATGCCCACATGTAGGACATTGGTTGTAAGTCTGTAAGGTTCAGGGGAGACCAGAACTGCTTCAGAAACACTGACTTAACGGAGTGGAGGAGGCCACAGCCAACTAGATGGAATGTGCCTCTTCTGAAAGTGTGCGCATGAACACTTCTGCAGCGGCTGTGCTGAGCCAGGGTGTGCACAAGCCCGCAGACCTCCAGGTGGATGGGTCTGGTGTAGCTTACGTCATTGCCTTTGAAAATAAAAGTTTTTGTGGATTCCTGTAGCCTCTTCCTAATGCTCATCTCAAGACCACTGCCGCACAGGCAGGAAAACAGATGGAGCAAAGGGGGAATCTGTAGTCCGGGCGGGGACGCCACTTTTGTGACCCAGCCAGCAGTCCTCTTAACTCTCTTGGCGAGTCCTTCATTGGTCACTATATTTGCGTTCACGGCAAAACTAGCCTCCGCGCGGTGAGAATGTGTGTTGAATGTAGGGTTGCAAAACCTATTTTCCAAAAAGAGTTGGACAGATCTTTTTAATCTTGAATCATTTCAGAAAGGTTTATTAAGATATAATTTACATGTAATAAACTGTACATATTGGAAATGTAATCTTTAGTAAGTTTTGACATACTTACAAACCTCAGAAAACATCGTGGTCTTGATAGTGATCATATCAGTCATTGTATATTTACCTCATCTCCTTTAATATTTAATCTCTCTACTTGCCTTCAAAGCCCTCCAAGTAATTTACTTTCCATTTAAAAAAAAAAAAAACCTCTATCTTCCATAATTTATATAGTGGGAATCAAAGGGTTTTTTTTCCTACTTTTTAAAAAGTTTTTAAAATTTTATTTATTTTGAGAGAGAGAGTGTGGGTGGTGGGGAGAGAGTAGGGAGGGAGAGTGAAACTCAAGTAGAAACTCAAGCAGCGCAGAGCCAGGCATGGGGCTTGAACTCATGAACCCTGAGGTCATGACCTGAGCCAAAATCAAGTCGATGCTTAACCAGCTGAGCCACCCAGGTGCCTCTTCCCCCCCCCCCCCCGCTTTTGTGTTGCATAAATAATTGTAGATTCATCAATGGTATATAAGTAGGTTCTCTTGGGGTTGTTTTGGTTTGTTTTTTTTTAGTACACCATTATTAGTCTACCCCATTAATTTGTTTACAGGCATTTGGGTATTTCTAGTTTTTGTGTATGGAAAATAAAGTTGGTATAAACATTTGTGTGTAATTATTTATATGGATATGTGTTTCACTTATTTTTTGTCCAGTAACTCAGACTGACAAATGTTTAACTTAAAGAATTTAGCATATTGTAATATAAATGGTTCTATCTTTTTGTACTCTTCTGCAGTGTATGAGAGTTCCATTTCCTTCACATCCTAATGAATTGTTTGGCTTGGTCAGTCATTCTTAATTTTAACCCCTTTTATAAGTTTATAGTGGAGTATTAGTGTTTTAACTGCATTTCCCTAAGGAGTCATGATGAGCAGTTTTTTCAGAGGTGTATTTGCTATCTTTATTTTTGCTAAACTGCTCATATATTCTGCCTATTTTATGAATTGTGGTTATTTTCCTCTTACAAAACGATGTGAAACAACAAATGTATTGGAATTTCATTTTGTGACTTTTGCTTTGCGGGATAATTATTTTTAATATTGGAAGTATATGTTCTCATTGTTTTTGTTTTTTTATGCTATGCATAATGGACACACATAAACACTTTTAATCTGCATTAACATATTCTTCACTTTCTAAAGTCCAAACATTTAAGAAAACAATAAAGCGTTGCTTTGTAGTGTCCGCCCATTTTCCTGGTCTCTGTTTATAGAGTTTGGTGGGTTGGAGCAGGACTCTCGGGGCACCAGGTGGACTCAGGACTGAGAAGGTGTTTTTGAGTCCCAAAGCCCAACAGAAAGGAAGTAAGGAACTGATCGGGATCCCTAAACCCTGGATTTGAATTCCAGATCCCCAGGACACATCCCCATCTTCTGTGGGCCTTAGGTTCCTCTTGTGTAAAAGGTGTGTAAGGTGTGGGCTGCTCCTCAGCGTTCAAAGGTCAGAAGCCCCTTTGTGCAACCTGTGCATTGGCACCTGTGGCCTCTCTAGGCTTGGGTAGTCCCAGCTCCTGCCTGCGGTGGCATCCTTGGGCCAGGCTACTTCCCCGGTGCCCCAACAGCCCTCTACCCGCAAGAGAAGCTGGGCTTCACCTGGGAATCTGGGTAACTTGTTACTGTCCCCCGAGCCTCAGCTCCCTGACTGGCACGGAGGCGATGATGCTGCTTACCTTGGCCCCTGTGCGAACTACTGTGACTTGCACCCTGAGCATGTGTCAGGGCCAGGACTCCCAGGCTCGCGTTGTGAGCATCTCATCCTCAGCAGCCTGAGGAGGTGGGAATGGTTATTGGATTTCCAGGGAAGTCCAGGGTTGGGAAGGTGGAGTTGGTTCCCCAAGGTCATACAACAGACAAGTGTCAGACTTGAGACACTGGATTCAAACCTGAACGACTGACTCCAGACTTGGGGTATGTTTAACCCCTGTACCCACAGCCCATGAAGCCCTCAGCCCAGGGCAGGTGCATAGCAAGGACCACGGAGGTGCTGCTGCTGCTGCTGCTCTTGCTGGAATTACCATGACCGTTTTCCCACTTGCCTTCTGCCCCCATTGACCTCATGGGGAAGCCATTTTCGTCTCCAGCGGCCTCCCCCAGGGGAGGCTTTTCTCTCAGCCACAGTAGCATGTACACAGCTGCATCAGCCTCCTTGAGCCCAGCGCAGAGCTCGAACCTTAAGACACCTTGGGGTTAGGTTTCAGGGTTAGGTGTCTCCATCTTTATCAGCAATGGAGTGACAAGCTCTGATCCTACTTACCAACCCGATGGTCAATATGATGCCTTATTTTGACTTTCAGCTGTTCATGACCTTCACTCTGGTGGACTGGACACAACCCAGAGGATCCAGTACCTGGAGGTGATGCTGGAGACCTTTGGGCTCAGGTCTTGCTAGGTAAGGGCTCACCTCTCTCTGCCCTGCTCCATCTCTGCTTTTCCCATAGAAGGTAGCACTGAGCTCTGGAAAGAGCCAGGTCCCAATGCAGCCTCTCTCCCTCTCTGTGTGACCGTGACACAGACACGTGGCCCAGTGAAGGACTGACGGCAGCTGCTTCAGAGGTTCTGCCATGGGTTATCCTCTTGCCTCTCTGAGCCTGCAACACCGACATGGGACAGGGAGAACGGAGTTGTACAGGCAGGTGAACACCAGGCAACTCCGGCAGCAGGACGACAGCCAGTGCGTAAGGTTGGAGGTTATAAAATTGACAAATACTGCCCTTCAGAAGAGCACAAGGGGGACGCAGGGGTAGTGGAACAGAGATGGAATCATGGCGGAAGCCCCAGGCCCTCGCTGCCCTGCTCCTGGCTTGCTCGTGTGACCGCCAGGAAGTTACTTAGCCTCTGCCTGGTGGAGGTTATAACCCATGCCCTGCTTACTTCTCGCGGCCACTATGAGAAAGAGAAGATAATGGTTGTCAAAGTGCAAGTGCCAGACCGATATTAGGTATCAGTTTTGTTACAATTTTTAAGATCTGGTGCCTGACCCAAAGGAGTTCACAAGAAGGGGAGGGAGGGGGTTGGGTGAACGGCCAAAGTGCTTTCCATCGTGGTTGTATGGTTCTACATCTCCACCAGTACTATTACTGAGAATTAGATGGAAAAGAAAAGAAGCCTCAGTTCTTCAAGCTGCCACGGGAAAGAATTGCAGGACAGCAAAATGAACGTAAAGCCGAGCAAAGTGTCACTAAAGTACACTCCAAGGGAGACAACACCCTCCCCCAAACTCCGCCAAGTAAGCATGTCTTTTCCCATGATGCACTAGAAATGCCTGCAGGGATGGGAACCCACCTTACTTCTGTTCTGGAGACACAGGTAAGGACAAGCGCTGCTTTCTGCACACGCGCAACAAGCACAGCCAACAGCTCTCCTCCTGCTGGGAGGCTGGAGCCGCACACCGACTGCTGGGTGGGTGGACTGGGGTGGTCACGGGCGGCCTTTGGTTGGGGCTCTCCATCAGGGTGTCAAAGGTCCATCCTCCTGCTGCGCATGCCTAGCTTCCTGCCTACCAGTGGCCTACGAGAACTTCAGTTTCTTGAGATGCTCACCAACACTTGGTGTAACCCATCTTTTTAATGTTAGCCATTCCGACATTTGTCTCCTGGATCTCCTTATAAAACTGGAGGACAGCGCCTGGTAGCCTTCTGTGTCTTTCAGAAGCAACACTTTCTCAACTAGAAACACTTCTCTTATGCCAGACGATATGGAGGTCATGGATGGGGTCCTGTGGGAAAGAGCTCTCAAGCAGATCTGGGCCGTTGTGGGAGCGGTCCTGTTCACCTGGCCACAAGATTGAGCAGACCACCTGGTGGGAAGCGTGCAGTGTGGGGTTGGAGCAAGAATCCGAGCCAAAGAATCACAAGACAGTCCCCTGGGGCTCTGGGGGGAGGAAGCCTATGCCATCTGTAGTACAGATTTCTACATCATTTTGAAACAATTCCTGTTTAGTCATTGTATCTAAAGAGCATAACAGTGAATATGGGGTATTAAATATCTGTGCATCCAGAACAGCCCACAATGAGAAGTTCTCTCGGACAACCAAATTATAAAGTCAAAGGACTCTGGTGTGTTTCATTAGAAGGTAGAAATGTGCAGTCAGGATTAAGCCAGATCAGATCTAGAGGATGCAACTGGGCTTCATGAGAAGCCACCAACATGGCAACAGCTCACTATAATGGCTGTACTGGGTGTTCTGCGTAGCCAGATGGAGGAGGAGAAGGCTTGAGCTTGGGTTCTGCTTGGCTCATTTTGGTTTACGGTTGCAAGGAAAATCAACAGTAGCTGCGTCGGAGCCTCATTCAAGGTGTCCCTGAGAGATAATGGAGAAGCAACAATTTTCCAACGCTTTGATCTGGCCATCCACGTTGTGTGGAATAATTATTATCCCAAGCTGATAATCTATGTAGACTCCAGGTAGCAGCCAGTGATCTGCCCTGGTGAGGAATGAAGAGTGAAGAAGATTGGAAAACCAGGGTGTCTATAGTAGAGGCATGTGGATGTACTTACAGAAATGTGCACACGGTAGGAAGATTTCTGTCTGGCTTACTAACATTTACCAAAATCTGTCACCAACCAATTCAAACAACAATCATATCAATTGTCTTACACTCCAGGCAAGCTCCCAGTCCTGGGACATTGTACTGGCTATTTCTTCTCCACAGGACATCTTCCCCAAGTATCCAAATCTCTCCTTCCCCTCCTTTGTGCGGTCAAATATCTCCCTATGAGAACACCCTGATCCCTCTAATTCCTATTGAAATCCTCCTGACTCCACATCCTTGCCGTTACTTGGTAATGCTCTTATTTTAGATTTCCACAGCACCTGCCACCTCATAATTTAGTATAATATAGAATAGTTTCTTCACTACTTATTGGTCACTCCCCTCATTAACAGTTTTGAATGCAGGCTGTGGGAGGACACATTTCCTTCTTTACTGATGTATAACATATCTAGACCAGCCTCTGAACAAGATGTTTACTGAATGTTTCGAAACAATGAAACAGCGCAAGGCTACATAGCTTTTCTTCCATTTTTCCACGTATTGCTATTCTCGTTTGATTATTTCTTTCCCTCTAAGTCTAATTTTCCTCAGAGTCCTCAAGAGTGAGAAAAAAAATAACATATTTTTTAGAAAGAAGAATTTCCTGGTGGCCAAGTTTCCAGCATAGCCGTGGGTTCAACTTTTTTTTTTTAATGTTTTTTTAAAAATTTATTTCTAGGAGAGAGAGAGAGAGAGACCGCATGAGCAGGGGAGGGTCAGAGAGAGAGGGAGTCACAGACTCTGAGACAGGCTCCAGGCTCTGAGCTGGCAGTCAGCACAGAGCCTGACGCGGGGCTCGAACCCACGAACCGCGAGATCATGACCCAAGCGAAAGTCGGTCGCCTAACCGACTAAGCCACCCAGGCGCCCCCGGTTCAACTTAATTCTTTCACGCCTTAGAGCTTAATGTTCTCTGCCTACTGCCTGAAGGTTCTGCACTCAAGTCCAGTGTCGGTGGTACTGGGGGATCCGTGGGGGTTGCACACAGCACCAAGCAAGTCTCTGACACCAGCTAGCTGTCCTGCAATTTAAATCAGTTCTGACGCTATCTACCCAGAGATAGCCCAGATCCCACAGGTTGAGGGCTCAGTCCTACAAGACTGCCACCGTCCCCTCCCCCACTTCAGATACCAGTCCCAAGCCCGTGTTGTCACCTGTGCTTCTCACCTACCTATGTTTCATCTCGCCACGAGCCCCTTTCGAGGCGTTAATGTAATTTTGGACTTCCCTCATTACATAACTCATTTGTTCAATTTGAAAATTAGAAAGGTGCAGAAGTAGAGGGGTTTCTACCACCAGGCAAAACATCTGCATAAACTGTTAAGCCTCAGTTTTGTCAGATGGGTGAAAAGACTACTATCACCAGGAAATTATAATGGTTTAGGAGATTTGCATCAGGAACTAGGGCAGATATACATTATTTCAGGTGTGAATGAGAAATGGTAGTATTAGAAGAAGTCATCAAGAAGACATGACCATCGGTTGAGCCAAGAGATGGGCCTGAGCAATCAGAGGCTCCTTACCCCACCCGTCTTTGGAATGTCCACTCTGCCTGCCTTCCCTGCACTAGAAGCTGCCCAAGGACACAGCCTTGTGATACTAAGTGTTGCTGATACCGTCTGCATGGAATGTGCCATTGAACCCAGTGAAGTCATCTGTATAAATTTTAAGATTCTGGTGGGCAGATGCGAGATCTGCTCGTCCTGCAGTCACCCAAAGTAAGGCTCACACGTACGTCTCCCTGCTTACACCTGCCGCCTGGCCATCCGGAGCAGCTTGCTCCTGTCCTCCGTGTTCAGTGTCCAGTTTCAGATGATACCCCGGAAGCTCCAAAATTATGAACTAACAGGTAGAAGGAAGAAATGTACTGGATGGAAGAGTGAAAGTATAATTGTTTCAATGTGTCCAACATTTAAAGAGATATATATATTTTTTAATGTTTTATTTATTTCTAGGAGAGAGAGAGAGAGACAGCGTGAGCAGGGGAGGGTCAGAGAGAGAGGGAGTCACAGACTGAAACAGGCTCCAGGCTCTGAGCTGGCAGTCAGCACAGAGCCCGACGCGGGGCTCGAACCCACGAACCACGAGATCATGACCTAAGCGAAAGTCGGACGCTTAACCGACTAAGCCACCCAGGCGCCCCAAAAGAGATATTTTAAAGAGAGACTCAAAGAGACTGAACAGCAGCGATAGGGAGAATATCCATTAAGAGATGTGGTTAAACAACTTGTCTTTGCCAACTCTTTGGGGCTTCTCTCTAAAGAGTTTCTTCAGACAGTGGCGGCTTTGGAAGGAAATATTTTCTAGGTGACGTTGGACATAAACTTGTCCTTTATTTTCACAGAGGGGCAGAAGGATCGGTCTCAGCACTACGTCCTCTCAAGTGGCTTCCAGGCCAGTGAGCTTTGCCCCAGTACTCTGAGGTGGGTAGAGCTAAGAATGATGTGTCCAAAGTGCACTGGATTCTGCTCTTTCCTCTGGTGGGTCCTGTAACTCCTGCTCAATTCTTCTCCTGCTGTGAATAGGCTGGACCAAGAAAGAGGAAACACAACTACAGAAACATATTCATAGATACTGTCTTTCAGACATTCCAGAAAGATGTACTGTCCCAGTACACACATTCATGTTGTCCTTCATTAACGTTATGTGTCCCAACCTCATGGTTGGCCACATGGCTCCATGATCTTTGACCTGCACAGGCACAGGCAGCAAGGCCATCGAATTCACAGCAACGGCCTCTCCCCCAGACCTTCCCACGAGGCCAGAGCCCTGAGCACAATTCTTGTTTTGGTGAAGGTTTGTCTCCTTTTACTCCACCTTCTATTTAATATTGTCACATGCCCCTGATTATGTGATTATGAAGCCATACCTCTGACGAATGCCTCTGTGCGGGGTCTCAGGCTCCCTGACAATCATCCCTTTAGGCTCTTTGGCAGTGACACCCAGGTGTCTGTTTTGTTTTGCCTGCTGGGCAAAAATCCAAATGTTCCAAATGCAGTTTCTGGGCTAGAAGTCCCCTCTAAAACATCCTATCATTTATTTAGTCAACTTTATGTATTTGTAGGTTCTCATTGTATACCATTTAATCTTCCAGGACATTTTGATTCAAAACTGAGTAACAATGATAACAGCTCTGCTTCAGACTGCTTATAGTGTATGGAAAACAGAAACACTGTTGACAATTATTTTTGAATAATTTTCTAAAATTGAGTAATGTTAATCACTAGAGATATTCAGGAAATTTTATGATAGTATAATATACGGAATTGTCACCCTAAATAAAGAGGTAAACTGGAACAAGCTTGGATTGCCAGAAATTGAGTTTATTTAGGAACAACAGAGAAATTGCAATTCGGCACACATAATGTAGCAAGATACAGGCAAGTCCACTAGGAGTTTTAAACAGGCTGTATTTAGGGCATGCAGTGCAAAGATAGAGTCCAGCCTGAGTCTAAGCAGGAAGTTCATTGTCTTGACGATGGAGATTATTGAGGGATGTTCATTGGTCAGGTGACAAGTCTTCTGAAAATCAGATGTTTACAGGAAATCAGTCTCTCAGTTCTTTTTAATTAAAAAAATTTAATGTTTATTTTTGAGAGAGAAAGAGAGATCGAGCACAATCAGGGGAAGGACAGAGAGAGGAGACACAGAATCCAAAGCAGGCCCCAGTCTCCAGGCTGTCAGCATAGAGCCTGGTGGGGGCATGAGCTCATGAACTGTAAGATCATGACCTGAGCTGAAATCAGGCAGTTAACTGACTGAGCCACCCAGCTGCCCCTGTTTTGTGTTTTAAGTTTTTAATGTTTATTTATTTATTTTGAGAGAGAGAGAGAGAAAGCACAAGTGGTGTACGGGCAGAGAGAAGGAGAGACAGAATCCCAAACAGGCTCCTCACCATGAGCGCAGAGCGGGATGCGGGCCTCGAACTCATGAACCATGAGATCATGACCTGAGATGAGATCAAGAGTTGGATGCTTAACCGACTGCACCACCCAGGCACTCCAGTCTCTCAGTTCTTAAGTTCCACTCTTCTGAGAGTCTGTACATGACAGTCTCCATTTCATATCTTCTGGTTCCATTTTAAATTGAATTATTTTCACTGAATGTTCAGGATTTGGGAGTTTAGGGATTTGGGAGTTTCAAATCAAAACACGTCTGATTTGAAATTTATGCAGACATCTACATATAGATTTATTTAAATTTACAAAGCATGGTGGGGGGAAATGTTTTAATTGGAGAGAAGAAAACCAGAAGTACTCTAAGTTGGAGAGATGCATGTGGAACTTAAAGAACTGAAGAGGGGTGCCTGGGTGGCTCAGTCAGTTAGGCGTCCGACTTCGGCTCATGGTTCTTGGGTTCGAGCCCCACGTCGTCAGGCTCTGTGTTGATGGCTAGCTCAGAGCCTGGAGCCTGTTTTGGATTCTGCGTATCCCTCTCTCTCTCACCCTCCCCTGTTCTCTCTCTCTCTCTCTCTCAGAAATAAACAAAACATTAAAAAAAAAAAAAAAAAGAACTGAAGAAAGATCATTGCCTTTGTGACATAATGTATGATGGAGACAGGGGTGAGAAAAGAAGCCCAGAAAGTAGGTGAAGGGTTTTCATGCCAGGTATCTGAGGACACCCCAAACAAAATGATCAGAACTTTTCTTAGGCCAGATGATGTGTTTCTGAGGGTTTAATCAGGCTGCATAAAAAATCAGCATTGCTGGGGTGCCCGGGTGGCTTAGTCGGTTAAGCGTCCGACTTTCGCTTAGGTCATAATCTCGCGGTTCGTGGGTTCGAGCCCCGCGTCGGGCTCTGTGCTGACTGCCAGCTCAGAGCCTGGAGCCTGTTTCAGTCTGTGACTCCCTCTCTCTCTGACCCTCCCCTGCTCATGCTGTCTCTCTCTCTCCTAGAAATAAATAAAATATTTAAAAAAAAATCAGCATTGTTGATGATACAAAATGATGAAATTTAAAGTGGGGTTCATGAGCAAATGGCTAAGAAAGAATTCTTGAGACATTTTTGGTGCAAAAAGGTGATTTATTATAGCACTGGGACAGGACCGATGGGCAGAAAGAGCGGCACTGGGATTGTGAGGAGTGACTGATTATAGACTTTTAAATTTGCAGAGGGAGTGGGGATAGAGAAATTTTGAAGCAAGGCTCTCAGGACCTTGAGGGGATAGCTGTTAAGATAAGGTTACTTTTAGTGTTTAATAAAACATAAACATGAAGGCACTAAGGCAGCCATGAGTTCCTTGGGGAAGGTCATGCTCTGCGTGTTTCAGGTGTCTATCAGTGGGCTGCCAGCTGTAGGGAGACTTAATTTAAGCTACATTTTTCTTGCCTTTGTTTCTATCATCACAAAATACTAAGTTTCAGTTGAAATAAATGTATTTTACTTTACTAAACTCTACATTTTCGCACTTTGTAATATTTGTTTTAATAGAATTCATTTTCTTTTTTTAAGTATTTGAATTTTATTAAGTTTATTTGTTTTGAGAGAGAGGGAGGGGCATAGAGAGAAGAAGACAGAGAATTCCAAGCAGGCTCCACACCATCAGGGCAGAGCCCCAATGTGGGGCTCAAACTCATGAACCATGAGATCATGATGTGAACCAAAGTCATACACTTAACTGACTGAGCCACTGAGGTATTCCATTTTATTTGTTTTAAGTAGTTCCTAGAAATAATGCATTTACAAGGGCACCTTGGTTCCAGCTCAGGTGATGGTCTCACAGTTTGTGAGTTCAAATCCCATATTGGGCTCCATGCTGTCCATGTGAAGCCTGCTTGGGATTCTCTCTCTCTCCCCCTCCTCCATGTGCACTGTCTCTGTCTCTTTCAAAATAACTAAGTAACCTTAAAACAAACAAACAAACAAACAAACAGAAACAATGCATTGACAGTTGACACTGTAAGTAAATACCACTAAATGCACCTTTTGGAAATTATTTTTTCGTAAAAGTCACTTTTAGAAGTTATTGGGAGCCATTGGCAACTGGAAGATACTTTCAAATAGTTGAATGTCTTTGTCTCTTTATCATCTAGCTTTAGTAGCTACTTTGCCTTTTATTACCACTAAAACATTAATATAATACATTTTATATATTGGAGCCCTAACCTCTAAGTGACTACTTTTGAAGAGGTCATTAAAGTTGAATGAGGTCATGATTGTGGGGTTCTACCCTATTTGAAATGGCTTTCTTTTAGAGGAATAAACACCAACACTATGCTCACCAGGAGGAAAAGGACCCATGAGGACACACCTAGAAGGTAGCCATCCACAAGCCAAGGAGAGAGACCACAGATCACCGAACCTGTTGACCCCTTCCTCTTCAACTCCCAGCATCCAGAGCTGTGAGAAATACATTCTGTTGTTGAAGTCACCCGGTCTGTGATTATTTTGTTGTGGCCACCCCAGCAGACTACACAGCTCTCACTTCATGTGTTCTCTTAGCCAAAGACATAAATAACAAGGCTCCACATCCAAGAGATGTAGTTGGGGACACAACAGGTATAATTTTTTTAAATGTGGCAAAACTATAAATTGGCTTTTTAAGCCTTTATTTATTTATTTATTTATTTACTTATTTACTTATTTGAGTGAGAGAGAGAGCGAGCGAGCAAGCAGGGAGGGGGCAGAGGGAGAGAGAGAATCTTCTTCTTTTAAATGTTTATTCATTTTTGCTTCTGTCCTTGGCTCCTTGTATAGGTTGTTCCTTCCTTCCTGCTTCATCCTCACCATTCACAATATGCCTTAGAGCCTCTGATCCTCCAGCACCACCTGAGGCTTCAGGAAGCTGTCCCCATGATGGAAGAGGACCAGGAGCTGGAGAGAAATATATTTGGATTGAGCCTCAATGGCTGAAGGTGAGAGGAAAACAGCCCTGGAAATGTGTGACATTTGTGTGACATTTGTACTGCACGAGGAGGAGGCCATACCCTAAGCAATTCTCTTTGTTACATGATCATGAAGAACCTGAAAGTGGAATTTTGTGCTTACACTACAACCCATCTTTCAGAGAACAAAATTAATTTATGCATTCAGACTCGAGGTGCTCTTCCAGCTGTTGAGCAATTTCAGGAAGGCTTGAATGGGCTCATGAAAGTCTGCCAGCATGGGCTTGACAAATTTGAGGCCAGCATAAAGGACTATAAGGATCAAAAAGCAAGCAGAAATGAGTCCACATTCTAGTCCCTTATGTACTGTTGTTTCCTGAGTTGTTAATGTTAGCCATTCTGACAGGTGTGAGGTGGTATCTCATTGTGGTTTTGATTTGTATTTCCCTGATGATGAGTGATGTTGAGCATTTTTTCATGTGTCTGCTTGCCATCTGGGTGTCTTCTTTGGAGAAGCATCTATTCATGTCTTTTGCCCACTTCTTCACTGAATTATTTGTTTTTTTGGGCTGTTGAATTTGATAAGTTCTTTATAGATTTTGGATACTAACCCTTTATCTGATATGTCATTTGCAAATATCTTCTCCTATTCTGTCGATTGCCTTTTAGTTTTGCTGATTGTTTCCTTTGCAGTGCAGAAGCCTTTTATCTTGATGAAGTCCCAGTGGTTCATTTTTGGTTTTGTTTCCTTTGTTTCTAGAGATGTGTTGAGTAAGAAGTAGCTGCTGCTTCTTTTACTTGCTTTCTCCTCTAGGATTCTGATGGCTTCCGGTCTTATATTTAGGTCTTTAATCCATTTTGAGTTTCTTTTTTGGTATGGTGTAAGAAAGTGGTCCAGGTTCATTTTTCTGCATGTTGCTATCCAGTTTTCCCAGCACCATTTGCTGAAGAGACTGTCTTTATTCCATTGAATATTCTTTCCTGTTTTGCCAAAGATTAGTTGGCCATACATTTGTGGGTCCATTTCTGGGTTCTCTATTTGTTCCATTGCTCTGAGTGTCTGTTTTTGTGCCAGTACCATACTGTATTGATGATTACAGCTTTGTCATACCGTTTGAAGTCCAGGATTGTGATGCCTACAGCTTTGGTGTTCTTTTTCAAGATTGCTTTGGCTGTATGGGGTCTCTTCTGGTTCCATACAAATTTTAGGATTGTTTGTTCTAGCTCTGTGAAGAATGCTGGTGTTATTTTGATAGGGATTGCTATATACCTCTGTTCTTTGAAGAACGTAAATTGCATGAGTCTTTGTCTTTCCAGTGTCCTAATGTTTCTCTTTTTTTAACCTTTTTAAAAAAATGTTCATTTTTGAGAGAGAGAGAGAGAGGGAGAGAAGATCCGAAATGGGCTCTGCACTGACAACAGAGAACCCAATGTGGGGCTTGAACTCGCAAACGGTGAGATCATGATCTGGGCCCAAATCAAGAGTCTGATGCTTACCCAACTGAGCCACTCACGTGTCCTCTACTGTTTCCATTCACATTACAAAAGTGCTTAAGTGCCTGCAACTGAGTATTTGCTCAATGAACATTGGTAGAGTTGTGAATAAACAAGGCACCTCATTTTCTTATCCATTTTTACTTATCTGGCTACTATAAATGTTCACTTCCACTCTTCCTTCCAAGGTGGTATTGAAATGCCCAGAGTTCGAGAGACCCCAAAAACAGACCACCAGAGACCAGAGTCAAAGCCAATCGGCAAGGTTGTTTATTTGCAGGTTCGAACTCGGACCTCCGCGCACTTGTCGCCGGTGACACTGAGAGGCCCTGAACAAAGCCTTTGCAGCCTTTTTATAGACAGGAGTAAACAAGTCGTGGGGAGGGACAGGAGATCTCTATGGTTACAAGTTTGTCATTGGTTAATATTTAAATGTGAATATATACCATATTTGATTGGTTCCCGCTATCAGGTTTTTGGCGGGATCCAATTACAACATTTAGGATACCTTTGAATTTAGCCAATCATAGAGCGAGTCTAGAGTCTTGTTCGGCGACTAACGGGTTAACTTCTCTCTCCCTAGGCCCTTCCTTCAGTAAGGCGGAGGGTGGCTGCTGGCCTTTCCTGATTAGGTGTTGCCAAGGTAGTGTGGTGGAGTGATGTGGTGGGCAGTTTCTCCGGCCTTGGGCAGCATGCTGCTGCCTGATAGCTCCGGGGAAGCTGAAACTCAAGCCTTAAGCAATGGTACAGAAGTGGAAGGAGCTAGTTAGGTTTTAGTTTCCCGTAGTGCAAGCTCTTGTACAGAAGCAGAAAAGCTGGTTGAGTTTTTGGTTTAGTTTGCCTAGGCCCCTCATTCCAAGGAGCCGGCACCGATGCAAGTACAAAAGGGTCTTTATTACAAGCTTGAGCAGGGGCTCACCCAGCCTGCTGGTGTCATGGCAGCAAGGTGAAGCCAAGAACAATAGCGAACAGGGTTTTTAAGGAGTAAGGGATGGGGGTGTTACAGTACATGTAGCATCATCACATAAGCACTAATTACAATTACAGCTTCGACCATTCAGTGTCTGTGAGGTGTTCATTACTTTTGGTGGGACCCAATCATGACTTCTGAGAATCCTTTGAAAATGACCAGTTGTGAGGTGAGTTTAAAGGGCCCACATGGGGTTCAGACAAGCAGTGAGAAATTGGCTAGTTTGTATCTGCAGTTTCCAGCCTTGACTCAGACCATAGGAATGTTTCTATTTTTTTCTTTTTGATTAGCTGAACTGAGGGCGGTCTGAGGATGGCTTTAACCTTGAACAGTCTAAGGCTTTTCCTGGGACTGGGACTGGGGCTACGTGCAGCCCGAGGTTTCTCTTAATGGAGGACTTAATTTTTGGCTCTTCAGTATTGCTTAATGTTTTCATGAAAAATAGCTGTGCTGAAAATTCTCTAACGTCTTAATTTTCTTCAACGTCCCCTGGTATTTCCCCAGAGCTATTTCTGACACTATCTTTAAACTGCAAAAACATTATTGCTGGGGCACCTGGCTTACTCAGTCAGAAGAGCATGTGATTCTTGATCTCAGGGTTATGAGTTCAAGCCCCAAGTTGGATACAGAGATTACTTAAAAATAGAACCTTAAAAAAAATTACTACTAATTTTCTGAAATTTGCATTTCCAAACTACTCTTCTGAAATAATCTCAGTTCCCCATGCAGAACTGTACCTGCAGTCACTGGAAAATGATAATCGCTTACCAGCCAGGACATGATATTATGGGAGTCAGTTACCTCCTTTATCTGGAGGTTCAGACACTCTGCATCAGACATTCTGCAACTGTGAAAGTTGTAGCCACTGACCCAAACTAAAATAGCGCCAAGGTTGGTCTCCATTTGAGGTAGATGTCACTTTGCTAAGGAGAATTGAGTATATCTTAGCATAATGAGTAAGAAATATTAGATAGTTAAAAATGGGTGGGGCACAATCACTGACCTTGCAGGGAGCAAATTTTCTATGGGGTCCAGAGGCAGACATCCTGCTTGTTCACCTGCTTCCAGGGACCTAACATCTCTCCTTTATTCTGTCATGGCCCTGTGTAAAGTTTATCCCCTTGCTCCTAGCCAATCACAATAGAACTCACAAAACTGATGACAAACCCATCAGCTACATTCATTTGAAAAGGAATACAATACTGCCTTAAGCTATGCTTGGATTATTTTATGTCTGAATGACTCTATGGAATGATAGGACCATTTAGATCAATGGATTTGGGAACATCTCAATAACAATATTATCCTCTGGGAAATGGGTGACATTCACGGAGTATGAAATTATGCCTCTTCACCGCAGTTCACAAGAAGCAAACCCCCTCCCTTCCCCTATGTTTCCAGCATTCCTCAAGGAGCCGCAGGGCTAATGCTCCGGTAGAGACGTAGAAAACCCTTCCTGCCGTCTCTGGGGGCCCGCAAACTACATTACCCAGAAGACTATGCGCGGCGTTGAGCCAATGGAAGCACTTCCGCGTGAATTCATCGCGTGGGGGCGGGACTTCCGGCCTCCTCCTTGTGGCGGCCATTTTGCTGCTCTCGGGCGTGCCGGGGCGGGACCGAAGTGACGGAACTGTCAAGGCTTAGGAGTTGTCCCCACGGCCGAGAGGCGGGTCCGCGGCTCGGCGAGGCCGCCGCCCGAGCTGTCCCGTGGCGGTGTCCGCTACTCTCCCTCCCGCCCTGGGCCCTGCTCCGCCCACACAGTCCAATGGCGGCGGCGGCGCCCAGGGACCTGGCTCAGGTAAATGCGCGGCCCCCGGGGCCTCCCCGTCACCCCCCACTCAGACCCTCAAGGCCCCAGCGCGGGGCGCTTGCTCGAGGCCCCGCCGCCCAGATACCGGTGTCCGGTTTGGGGACGCGCTCGTGGGCGGGGCCCCGTGTCTGAGCGCCGGCGTGACGCGGAGCTGGTGCAGGGGAGGGGCCGGTTGGTGCAGCGGCTGCAGGGGGTCCGGAGGCGGGAGGATTTGGGGGTGTGGGGTCAGCCTTCTGCCCTCGGGGGACACAGGGTGTGCGGCGGGGTCACGGGGTACTGGCGGGCTGGGCTGTAGTACCTCCGTTCTGAAGACGCGGGAGGGTCGAAGAGAGACACAGTCCGTGTTAAGGTGTGAATAGCTTTCCGAAAGCTGCTCAAGAGAGATGAAAGGGGGTGATGAAGACGAGGAGGCACCGGGAGGGCGGTTCTTATCGAAGGTCACAGAGCTGGTAGGGGGAGCACTGAGGACTGAGGCGCCGAGGTTGGTCAGCCCGTGGTCTCTTGGGTTCCAGGGCCGGGCGGGGTGCAGGGGAGGCCTGAGCTTGCAGAGACCAGCCCTGGTTGCCTTCACTCAACCGCAAGTTCTGAAGGTTTTGAAAGTTCTTATGGCACCTGCACAAGGAAGGAGAGGTTGACTCAGACCCTCACTGATCTTTACATCCCAAGTTCGGTGCCCGGGACTGGTGTCTTGAACCTCTTCCCTTGCTGTTTTTCCAGTTGCTGGTTTTTGGGATCCTGAGGATCCCCTGCGCCAAGGGTCGTGAGTGCCGGCCAAGGGTTCCATACACAGGTGTGAGATCCCAGAAATAGATACCAAACTGTGCAGATGCTTGGACAGGCACAGCCTGTCTCCATTCTCCCTGTTGAGAACAAAGAGCTGAGGGTCAGGGATCAGGCCTCTACTATGGCTGTTAAGAATTTGAGCACCTGTGGGGCGCCTGGGTGGCTTAGTTGGTTAAGTGTCCGACTTTCACTTGGGTCATGATCTCGCGGTTCGTGGGTTCGAGCCCCGCGTCGGGCTCTGTGCTGACTGCCAGTTCAGAGTCCGGAGCCTGTTTCGGATTCTGTACCTCCCTCTCTTTCTGACCCTCCCCTGCTCACGCTGTCTCTCTCTCTCTCTCTCTCTCTCTCTCCTAGAAATAAATTAAAAAATATAAAAAAAAAAAAGAAATTGAGCACCTGTTATGGAGGTCATGAGAGGCTTGGATAAGAGGGATGGCGGGGATCTTAATAGGCTCTATTAGGTTGTAGAAAAGATAACAGACTATGGGGGTAGGGGAGAAGGCAGGGAGCCCAGGAGGAGGCAGCTGCTGTAATCCAAATGAATGTTGATGAACCAGAGTAGTGGTCAGAGAGGTAGGTGAAAAATTGTACTCTCCCATTTTTTAACGAAGGGCAAAGTAGATTTTTTGATGTTGTAGGTGAGGGAGCAAAAAGAGTCAGGGATGAATCTGGTGTGTTTGGTCCTAGCAGCTGAAGGAAGGGATGGAAGTTCCGTCAGTTGGGATGGGGACGTTGATGGTGGGTTAATTTTCTTTGGGACTATCAGAAGTTTCGTTTGGTCCTGTTATGAGTCCTGTTATGAGATGTTTCAGAGAACAGCACGTGGAAACAGCAAGTGAGTAGCTGGATTCTCTGGCCTGGAAATCTGGGGAGGAGGTTCAGGATGAAGACATCCAAAATTGGTGGCTGTTGTGTAGACCTTGGAGGAGCTGTGGACTATGTGTAGGTTGGGAAATGCAGCTCATCATGATAATGCCTTTGCTGGTCAAATAGAGGAGGTGCATGATGAGAGGTTATTTTCTTGCTGTGATCTGATCAGGGTTGCTGGGCACACAAACACAGGTGTAGCAGAGATGTGATCGTGGTAACCATATGGGAGAGAGGATGATCTGGCTGGTGGTGAAGGCTTCTATGGGATGAGTGGAGGCTGTGGAGGCTTGGGAGTAAATGAGCCAAGAGGACACTGAGGCCAGGCTCCTGCTTACTCAGGAGCTGTCCCCTCAGCAGTCACAACTGACTGTAGTTTCGTAGGAATTTTTGGTGAGCTTTGGTGGGGTTTGTGGTGTTCAGGCTTGTTGGTGCATAGGTCTGGGGCAGACTTTTAAAAGTGGTGGCTGTAGGACCAGAATGGAACTGTGGGTCACATTTAGGAAATGTAATGTATGTTATAGCGGTAATGCTGTTAGCCGGTCAGAAAAACTAGTGTGCATGTTGAGAAGTGGTTCTTTGACTTAGCACCTATTTGACATCCTCAGTGTGAGAAACACAGGTGATGAAGAGAAGTGATAGCGTGAATGGTGTGGGAGAGAGCATATCATGGGGGTGACTACAGCTTCCGTGGCACAAGTGGGTGCAAGATGGCTTTGGAGTCAAAGGAGTAATTGAGGCAGGATGACACAATCCTTTGGGAGAGTCATCATGCCTGACTGGGGTTTTAAGGAAGGTTGAGCAGAGAGGTTGTGAGTTGTGACTGCTGAGGGGACAGCAAGTCCAGCACAGAAGTGGCAGTGGGTCATAGCCATCTAATTAAAAAAATTCTTTTTAATGTTTTTTTTTTAATTTATTTCTGAGAGACGGGGAGACACATAATCTGAAACAGGCTCCAGGCTCTGAGCTAGCCATCAGCACAGAGCCTGACATGGGGCTTGAACCCATGAACCGTGAGATCATGACCTGAGCCGAAGTCAGACGCTTAACCGACTGAGCCACCCAGGCACCCCCATACCCATCTAATTCATAGATGCTTCTGGGTAGCTGATTCTGAAGCAAGGCTCAGAGGCACAGAGGAAGGCTTCAAAGCAGAATTCAGGGCTTTTCCCACAGTAGACGTTGTGGGAGTGCAGCTGTGGGGACTGGAGATGTGAGAGAGGGGAGTCTGCAGAGCAGTGTGCACTTCAAGAGGAAGTGTGAGCTAAGGGCCACGGGGCCTGGTGTTGGAGGCTGAAGGGTAAAGCATGAGCCCACGTTTCAGTGTGTCTTGGCAGTCTCAAAGGGAGACCCTGGGGAATTGACACTATGGTTGGGACCCTACAGGCCAGGATGAATTTGGATGACATCTCTATCCCCCCTCCTTGATGTTCCTGAGGGATGAACACGGTGAATAAGGAGACCCTGAGGATATGGGGCAATAGTGGCACCTAGGCCTGGAATTCCTGAAGCAGGGAGCCCTGGAGGAGGAGAAGCGTGGGGTAGATGTGTGGTGCGACGGATTGTGGGATCTCACAGTGTTCATGGTTTCATCTGTCCCCACTGTAACAGGATAGTGTGACCTTTGAGGATGTCGCCGTGTACTTCTCCTGGGAGGAGTGGAGGCTCCTTGATGAGTCTCAGAGATGCCTGTACCACGATGTGATGCTGGAGAACTTTGCACTTGTATCCTCACTGGGTAAGGCGCTCACCCTCCCCAGTGGCCTGAACTAGGTCCTGTTCTCTCCCCACCCACCCCCTCTCAGTCTCTCTCACGTGTGGACCGTGGGCACTGCAGGTTCTCAGCTTTCTGGGTAGTTGCTGTGTTGATCGGCTGGTTTGTTTGCACTGCCCTCTTCTCTCCACTGCAGCCTCAGTACCTGCTGTACTGAACCCTTGTAGGAAAGGATTCGAGGTTACTAGGTTTTTAGTAATTGTAATAGATTCCATCAAGCTTGCCCTCTATTCGTTTGATTCAGTGAGTACAGATCCATTTCACTTCTGTATCCCAGGGGTTTGGTTTGTTTAAAGTAAGCTCTACAGCCTTGGAGCTTGAACTCACAACCCTGAGATCAAGAACTGCATGCTCTACTGACTGAGCTGGCCAGGTCCCCTGTGTCCCAGGTTCTGATCCCTTCTTTTAGCTGACATGCCCTCATGTCTGCTTGTGCCGGGTTTGCAGACTGTCATAGTCACTACTTAGCTGAACTATAGGCTACTTTTCGGTGCGCTCCTGCAAGGTTTGTACTTAAGGTATATTTTCTTCCCGCCCCCCACCAGCCTTCTGGAGATAAAAAATTATATATATCCAAGTGCATAGTGACTGATTTGATATATGTAAACACTGTGATAAAATTTCCACAATTGAAGTTAATTAAATATCCATCACCTCATAAAATTATTACGTTATTTTTTTTTTGTATGAGTGTCTAAGATCTACTTTCAGTACTTTCCGTAAATCTCAAGTATACAGCATCATTATTAACTGCAGTCACCATGCTGTATGTTACATTTTCAGAACTTTTTCATCTTACAACTGAACATTTGTACCGTTTGACCAACATTTCCCAATTTCCTCCACACCCCAGCTTCTGGCAATCGTATAGGCATACCTTGGAGATATTGCGGGTTTGGCTCCAGACCACCACAATATAGTGAACATCACAATAAACCAAGTCAGATGAATTTTTTCTTTTTCCAGTACATGTAAAATTTATGTTTACATTGTAGTTTATTAAGTCTGCCATAGCGTTATGTCTTAAAAAACAATGTGGCTAATTTAAAAATAGTTTACTGCTGAAAAATGGTACCATCATCTAAAATTCTAGAAAGTCATCGTTTGTTGGTGAAAGGTCTTGCCTTAATGTTCATAGCTGCTGACTGCCCAGGGCGGTAGTTTGCAAGGTTGGAGTGGTAGCAATTTCTTAAAATAAGACAACAATGAAGCTTGCTGCGTTGATTGACTCTTCCTTTCATGAGTGATTTCTCTGTAGCGTGCCATGCTGTTTTATAGCATTTTACCCACAGTAGAACTCTTTCAGAATGGGAGTCAGTCCCCTCAGACCCTTTTGCTCCCTTATCAACTAAGCGTACGAAATATTCTAAATTCTTTGTTGTCATTTCCACAGTCTTCACAACATCTTCACCAGGAATAGATTCCATTTCTTTGAATTTTTTTTTTTTAATGTTTATATATCCTTAAGAGACAGAGAGAGACAGAGCATGAGCAGTGGAGGGGCAGAGAGACAAAGGAGACACAGAATTCGAAGCAGGCTTCAGGCTCTGAGCTGTCAGCACAGAGCCCGACTTGAGGCTAAAACCCACGAACCATGAGATCATGACCTGAGCCATAGTCGAACGCTTAACTGACTGAGCCACCCAGGTGCCCCTGTTTGAATTTTTTTTTAGTTTATTTTATTTTGAGAAATATCAAAAGTCCTATCAGTGCAGAACCCACGAACTGTGAGATCATGACCTGAGCCAAAATCAAAAGTCAGATGCTCACCTGAGCCACCTAGGCGGCCCTTTTTTGAATTTTTAAAAATGTAAGGGGCGCCTGGGTGGCTCAGTTGGTTAAGCGTCCAGCTTCGTCTCAGGTCATGATCTCGCGGTTCGTGGGTTCGAGCACTGCATTGGGCTCTGTGCTGACAGCCAGCTCGGAGCCTGGAGCCTGTTTCAGATTCTGTATCTCCCTCTCTCTCTGACCCTCCCCTGCTCACGCTGTCTCTCTCTCTCTCTCTCAGAAATAAATAAAACATTAAAAAAAATGTTTATTCCATCATAGTTAAATACAGTGTTTTTATATTTTTTAAAATTTGGATTCCATCACAGTAAACAATTTGCTTGTCCATATCAAGCAGCTCTTCGGCCATTCAAGTTTTATCATGAGCTTGCAGCAGTTCAGTCACATCTTCCAGCGCCACTTCCAGTTCTCTTGGCGTTTCCACCACATCTACAGTTACATTCTCCACGGAAGTCTTGAACCTTTCAGAGTCATCCATGAGGGTTGAAATCAGCTTCTTCCAGTCTCCTCTTGATACTTCGACCTCTGCCATCCGTGAATGGCAGTTAGAACAGTGAATCCTTTTCAGAAGGTTTCTATTTACTTTGGCCAGATTCATCAGAAAAATCACCGTGGCAGAACTGATCTTACAGATGATATTTCTTAAATAATAGGACTTGAAAATCAAAATTATTCCTTGATCCATAGGCTACAGAATGGATGTTGTATTAGCAGGCATGAGACATTAAGCTCCTCATACATCTCCATCAGAGCTTGTGAGTGCTTTGTCAGTGAGCAGTGATATTTTGAAAGAAATCTTATTTTCTGAGCACTACATCTCAACAGTGGGCTTAAAATATTCAGTAAGCCATATTATAAACAGATGTGCTATAATCCAGACTTTGCTGTTCTATTTATAGCACAGGGAGAGTAGATTTAGCAGAATTCCTAAGAACCCTGGGATTTTCAGAATGATATGTGAGTCCCTAACAAGCTTGACTTCTCCAGCTAAGAAAGTGCTAGATGGCATCTTGCAGCCACAGGCTGCTTTGTCTGCATTTGGAAAATCTGTGGTTCAGTGCAGCCACCTTCATGAACGATCTCCGCTGGGTCTTCTGGAGCACTTGCTGCAGCTTCTGTGTCAGCACGAGCTGCCCCACCTTGTCCTTTGCTGTTACAGAGATGGTTTCTTTCCTTCAGCATCATGACCCAACCTCTGCTAACTTTAAACTTGTCTTCTGCAGCTTCCTCACCTCTGCAGCCTTCATAGAAGTGGAGAGAGTTAGGGCCTTGCTCTGGATTAGGTTTTGACTTAAAGGAATGTTGCGGGCACTCTGATCTTCCGTGCAGAGCACTGAAACTTTCTCTGTATCCGTAGTAAGGCTGTTTTGTGTTCTTATCATTTGTGTGTTCCCTGGAGTAGCACTTTCTTTTTTTAAATAATTTATCCTAATTAAAAAATATATTTATTTATTTTTGAGAGAGAGACAGACAGAATGTGAGCCAGGGAGGGGCAGAGAGAGAGAAGGAGACATAAAATCTGAAACAGGCTCCAGGCTCTGAGCCATCAGCACAGAGCCTGATGCAGGGCTTGAACTCATGAACTGCAAGATCATGACCTGAGCCAAAGTCAAACACTTAGCTGACTGAGCCACCCAGGCGCCCCTGGAATAGCACTTTTATAAATGCTTGTTTATTTTATTTTGAGAGAGAAAATGAGAGAGAGAGAACGTGGGGGAGGGGCAGAGAGTGAGGGAGAGTTTGAAATCACAAAGTGTGATCCCTCAAACTTTGATCTTTGTGATCAAGATTTCTTTGGCTATTTGAGGTCATTTGTGGCTCAAATTTTAGGATTCTGTTTCTGTGTCTGGTAAAAATACCATTGGAATTTTAATAGAGCTTGCATTCAATTTTAGGTTGCTTTATGTAGTAGAAATAATTGAATACTAATTCTTTCAGTCCACAAACATGGGATGTCTCTCCATTAATTTGTGTCTTCAATTTCTTTCATTAGTGTCTTATAATTTTCATTATACGCATCTCACATTTGCTTGGCTTAATGTATTCCTAAGTATTTTATTTTTTAAAAGCTACTGTTAAATAGAATTGGTTTCTTAATTTCCTTTAAGATATTTCATTGTTAGTAATAGGCACATCTGATTTTTGTATGTAGATTTTTTATCCCGTAAATTTACTGAGTTTATTTACTCATTTTGAAAGTTTTCTAGTGGGCTTTTTATGGTTTTCTTTTCTTTCTTTTTTTTTTTTTTTTTATTTCTAGGAGAGAGAGAGAGACAGCGTAGCAGGGGAGGGTCAGAGAGAGAGGGAGTCACAGACTGAAACAGGCTCCAGGCTCTGAGCTGGCAGTCAGCACAGAGCCCGACGCGGGGCTCGAACCCACGAACCGCGAGATCATGACCTAAGCGAAAGTCGGACGCTTAACCGACTAAGCCACCCAGGCGCCCCTTTATGGTTTTCTTTATACAAGATCTATGTCATCTGCAAATGGTTTTACTTCTTTTCTGATTTGGATGCCTTTTTTTAAATTTATTTTTTTTTTAAATTTTTAATGTTTTTATTTATTTCTGAGAGAGAGAAAGACAGCATGAGCAGGGGAGGGTCAGAGAGAGAGGGAGACACAGAACCTGAAGCAGGCTCCAGGCTCTGAGCTGTCAGCACAGAGCCCAATGCGGGGCTCGAACCCATGAACTGTGAGATCATGACCTGAGCCGAAGTTGGACGCTCAACTGACTGAGCCACCCAGGCGCCCCTGGATGCCTTTCTTTTTCTTGTCTGATTGTTCTGGATAGGACTTCTGGTACTATTTTGAATAGCAATTATGAGACTGGACATCCTTGTCTTGTTTCTGATTGTAGAGAAAAAGTTTTTACCTTTTCACTGTAGAATGTGCTTTTAGCTGTGGGCTTATATACAGCCTTTATATGTTGTGGTGTTTGTCTTATATACCTAATTTTGGGAAGTTTTTATCATAAAAGGATCCTGAATTTTGTCAAGTGCTTTTTTCTCTATCTGTTCATATGATCATATGAGTTTTGGTCTTCATTCTGTTAATAAGATAGAACACATTGACCGATTTACTTAATGAGGATAAATCTCACTTGATCACAGTTTATGATTCTTTTCATATACTGTTGAATTGGATTTGCTAGGATTTTGTTGAGCTTTTATACATCTCTGTCCATTAGGGATGTTGGCCTGTAACTTTGTTTTCTTGTAAGGTACTTTGGTGTCCTAATTCTAGCCTCCTAAAATGAGTTTGAAAATGTTACTTCCCCTTCACATTTTTGGAAGAACTTGAGAGTTTAATCCCTAAGATGTTGATGGAAATCATCTGGTCATGACTTTTTCTTTTTTGGGATATATTTGATTACTAAATCATTTTCCTTGTCATTTGGATATTTTATGTCTCACAATTCAGTGTTGGTAGTTTGTATGTTTCTAGGACTTTATTCTAGGTTACCTAATATGTTGGTGTATAATAGTTCATAGTAGACTTTTATGATCCTTTGTGTTTCTGTGCTCCCAGTTGCAATTTCTCCTCTTTTATTTCTGCCTTAGTTTATTTGGGTCTTGCCTTTGTTCTAAATCTAGCTAAAGGTTTTTAAACTTTCTGTTCAGAAAACCAGCTCTTAGTAGTGTTTATCTTTTTATTTTTATAGTTTCTATTTGAGATCTGGCCTGATCTTTGTGTTTTCCTTTGTTTTTTCAAACTTTGGTCTTTGTTATTTTTCTCGTTTCTTAAGGTGTAAAGTAGGTTGTTTCTTTGAGTTTTTTTTTTAAGAGCCAACATTTATTGCTCTAAACTTTTTTCTTAGAACTGCCTTTTCACATTCCATATATATTTAAATATTTATTTTTTTCTTTGAGAGAGAGAGAGATGTGCACACATGAGTGGGGGAGGGGCAGAGAGAGAGGGGAACAGAGGATCTGAAGCAGGCTCTGCCTAACAGCATCAAACTTACTGAGGAGTTTGAACTCATGAACTGTGAGATCGTGATCTGAGCCGAAGTCGGACACTCAACTGACTGAGCCACCTAGGCACCCCTTACATTCCATTGATTTTGTTTCCACTTTCGTTTTTCTCAAGTTGTTTTTTTAATTTTGCTTTTGATTTATCCTTCGGCCAATTGATTAGATAGGCATGTATTGTTTAATGTCCACATATTTGAATTGTTAAGCTTCCTCATGTTGTTGAGGAACATTTCTAGTTTTATCCATTGTGTTAAGAAAAGGTAATTGATAGAATTTCAGTCTTCTGAAATTTGTTAAGACTTGTTTGAAATAACATATGATTTACCTTAGAGAATATTCTTTGTGCACATGAGAGTCTATGTGCTCCTATAGTGGAATGGAATGTTCTCTATATGCCTGTTCCATCCATTTGGACTAGAATGTTCAGTTCACATATATTCTTTTTAACATTTTTTGTTTGGATATCTGCTTCATGTTGAAAGGGGGATATTGATAATTAATGTTTGATTGCTGTCTTTTCTCCCTTCAGATCTAGTTGAATTTGCTTAATACTTAAATTAGATGCTTTGATGTGTGATACATATATACACACACACACACATACAGTTCTTAGATCCTCTTGAATTCATTCCTTTATCATTATGTAATGATTGTCTCTTGTGACTATCATTGACTTAAAGTCTGTTCCATCTCCTATAAGTATAGCTACCCCTGTTCTGTTTTGGTTTCTATTTGTGTGGAATATCTTTTTCAATTCCTTCACTTTCAGTCTCTGTGTACTTAAAGCTGAAGTTACTCTAGTGTAGGCAACGTGTAGCTGAATTGTGTTTTGTTTTGAGTTCAGCCACTGTTTTTTGATTGGAGAATTCTATTAGGACCTACTGTTGCCATCTTGTTAATTATTGTCTGAGTGTTTTATAGTATCTTTCTTCAGGTTTTGCTGTGTTACTTGGTGATCTGATGATTTCCAATGGTGTTATTCTTTCATTCATTTCTCTTTTGTGTCTCCTATAGGTTTTTGCTTTGTGGTTACCATGAGGCTTACATAAATAATCTTGGGGAAGCTGGGTGGCTCAGTCTAAGTATCTGACTCTTGATTTTGGCTCAAGTCATGATCTCACGGTTTGTGGGTTTGTGCCCTGCATCTGGCTCCGCACTGACAGCACAGAGGCTGATTGGGATTCTCTCTCCGCCCCTCCCCCCACGCATACATGCTCTCTCTCTCTCTCAATAAATAAATAAACTTAAAGAAAAAATGCCTCATCAAGAATGATGAGATGAAGTGAGGTGAATGATGTTAGTCATTGTGACATAGCATTCGGAAGATATGTTGTAATGAAGGAGACTCATTTACTTTTGCAGCGTTTTTTAAATTTTATTTATTTTGAGAGACAGAGAGCATAAGCAAGGAGGGGCAGAAGAAGGAGAGATGGAATCCCAAGCAGGCTCAGTGCCATCAGCACAGAGCCCAGTGCAGAGCTTCAACTCACAAACTGTTAGATCATGACCTGAGCCGACCGAGATCAAGAGTTGGACACTTAACTGACTATGTTACCTAGGCGCCCCCATTTGCTTTTGGACCTTGGTTGACCATGGGTAACTGAAACCATGGAAAGTGAAATGGATGAGGGACTCCTGTATTTTGACTATGATTATATAATTGCATTTACCAGTGTATTCTATATTTTCATGTTACTAATTAACATACTTTCATTTCAGCTTGAAGAACTGCCATAGCATCCTTTTGTAGGGTAGGTCAAGTGGTGATGAACTCCTTTAACTTCTGTTTGTCTGGGAAAGTTTTTCTTCATTTCTGAAGAACATCTTGGCTGGTAAAGTATTTTTGTTTTGCAGTTTCTTTGTTTCAGCATTTGTAGAACACACCATCCCACTCCTAGTGTTCAGTGTTGTAGCTAAGAAAACTACTCCTATCCTTATGTGGGGGGGGGTTCCCTTGTATGAATTTCTTTTCCCACAGCTTTCCAATTTTCTGTCATTACGTTTTGATTTTTATTATATAGTTGTTTTTTTTTTTTTTTTTTGAGAGAGAGAAGGCACAAGTGAGCAAGGGGCAGAGAGAAAGAGAGACAGTCCCACAAGGGGTGGGGGAGAGAGATGTGGGGCTCATCTGGGCTCATGATCACTCAAAGTGGGGCTCCAGCTCAGCGATGTGGGACTTGAACTCACAAACTGTGAGATCATAACCTGAAGTCAGACTCAACAACTGAAGCCACCCAGGTGCCCCATATAGTTGACCTTTGAACAACACAGCGATTAGGGGCGCCAACCCCCATGCAGCAAAAAGTCCATGTATAACTTTTGACTCCCCCCAGAACTTAGGTAATAATAGCCTACTCTTCACCTAAGCCTACTAATAACATAAAGTCAATTAACTCATATTTTATATGTTATACATCTACTGTATTATTACATTAAAGTAAGCTAGAGAAAAGAAAATGCGAAAATCATAAGGAAGAGTAAATATGTATACCATATTTTACTGTATTTATTGGAAGAAGTATGCTTATAAATGAATCTGCACAGTTCAAACCCATGCTGTTCAAAAGGGCCACTGTAATGTGTCTTTTTTTTTTTTTTTTTTAAGATTTTATTTTTAAGTAACCTATACCCAACCTGAGGCTTAAACTCACGACCCCAAGATCAAAAGTCTCATGCTCTTCTGACTGAACCAGCCAGGAACCCGTGTAATGTGTATTGGTGAAATCCTCTTTGGTTTGAATCTTTCTGAGGACTCATAAGCATCATATACCCATATGTTCATGTCTCTCCCCAGATCTGGGAAGTTTTCATCCATTACGTTAGAATCTATTACTGTTTCAATCAGATTTCTGTCCCTGCCTATCTGTCTTCTCCTTTAGGACCGCCATAATGCAAATACTGTTTTATGATGATGTATTATGATCTGTATAGACTTTCTATTTATTCTTTCGTTGTCTTTTTTCTGATTTGAATAATTTCAAAAGATGTGTCTTCAGTTTCAGATTCATTTTTTTGATTGATCAAGTTGGCTGCTGATGCTATTTTTTTGTTTCATTCATTGTATTCTTCACCATAACTTTTTTATTATTAAATTTAAATTCCAGTATAATTAATATATAGTGTTATATTTGTTTTAGGTGTACAACATAGTATATCATAATTTGGTTCTTTTATGTATTTTCTAATCTGTCTGATGAAAATCTGGTTTGTAATTGTTTTCCTTATTTCATTAAATTGTCTGTGTTTTCTTGTAGCTCACTGAACTTCCTTAAGACAATTATTTTGAATTCTTTGACAGTTCATAGATCTGCATTTCTTTGAGGTTACTGATAAATTACTGTGTTCCTTTGAGGGTGTTCTGTTGCTTTGATTTTTTTTGTTTCTTTTAGCCTTGCATTGACGTCTCTGCATTTCATGGAGTAGTCACTTCCAGACTTTACAGAAGGTTTTAGTGGGGAGGATCTGTACCTGTGTGTGAATATGAGTGTACCAGCTTGGTGGGGTATGGCAGTTTCCACTACAAGATGGCCAAGAGGCTTGGTGTCTGCAGCTCTGTCATCTGAGATCAGTGTTAGCAAAGACTGCAGGAGTCCTCAGTCGCTAAGGCTTTTGTGTCCACAGTAGTAGAGAATCTCCTCCTGCAGGAAATGTTTTGGCTGTGGGGTTCCCATTTTGATGCCCAGTCCAGCTCTTGGGTGTATTTGTGGTGGTGGTAGCGGTAGCATTGGTGTCTGATGTGCAGACACCCGCAGAGTGGGTACAGGTCTGGTTTCTAGAGTGTGAATTGACACGGAGCAATAGCAGTTCTAGGTCCCAGATGCTGAATAGTCCAGTGTTGACTTTGCTGTGTGAGATGCAGTTGGACACTGAGCATCGATGGAGCCTGTGACGGGAACATGGGTACACTCAGATGCTGTGTCTGGGTTTTGAGGAGCTGGCTAGCCCACAGCAGCCATGGCTTTGGTACTTGAGGCCTGGGCACTCAGGTAACAGCCATGGAGTCAGGTTATGGAATACAGGCAACCATGGAGCAGTTGCATCTCTGGGGTCCAGGGTGTATGCGTGGCTGATGTGAATGCCAGCTCTGCTCCTGGGATGGAACAACAGCTCTTTTTTTGGCAGAGGGGGCAACTCAGCGTATTATTCCCTGGCAGGTCCCCCATGGTGGTGTTAGCTGTCGGTTACCTTAGTGCAAAAGGTGCCAGGGTCTTCTGCAGAGCAGACAGCGGGGGTCCGTGCCTGTAAACACCTGGACACCTCTGCTGTGTAACCTGTGATGGTCCACAGCTGTAGTGGGACTTGTTGAGGGTCTGTGCAGCAAAGGCTGCTGAGGTCCTCTGTAGAGGAAGCCACTGCAGAATGCAGTGGCATCACCTCTTTGGCTGACATATATTTTCTGTCTCCCCGGGTGTCCCCACTAAGCCAGTGTCCTCATTGATCCCTTCTGTGGTTATTCTGCTTTTTGTGTGCCCCCTTATGTTACTGTCGTGTCTTAATTGGACTTTCTCTAAATATACTTTTTTAATGTTAGAGAGAGAGAGGGAGAGAGCAAGAAGGGGAGGGGCAGAGAGAAAGGTAAAGAGAAAATCCCTAGTAAGCTCCACCCTGTCAGTGCAGAGCCTAATGAGGGGCTCAGTCCCATCAACTGTGAGATTATGACCTTGCCAAAATCAGGAGTCAGATGCCTAACCAGCTGAGCCATCCAGGTGCCCCTCTTTTTAAACATTTTCTTAGGGGCGCCTGGGTGGCTCAGTCGATTAAGTGTCCGACTTCGGCTTAGGTCACGATCTCACGGTTCGTGAGTTCACGCCCCGTGTCGGGCTCTGTGTTGACGGCTCGGAGCCTGAAGCCTGCTTCAGATTCTGTGTGTGTGTCTCTCTCTGCCCCTCCGCTGCTCATGCTCTGTCTCTCTCTGTCTCAAAAATGAATAAACGTTAAAAAAGCTTTTTTTAATTAAAAAAATTTTTTATTTAAGTGAAAGTTTGCTAACATACACTGTAATAATGGTTTTAGGAGTAGAATTTAGTGATTTATCACTTACATATAACACCCAGTGCTCATCCCAACAAGTGTCCTCCTGAATGCCTGGCACCCATTTAGCCCATCCTCCACTCACATCCCCTCCAGCAACCCTCAGTTTGCTCTCTGTGTTTAAGAGTCTCTTATGGTTGCCTTCCACTCTGTTTTTATCTTATTTTTCCTTCCCTTCCCCTATGTTATTCTGTTTTGTTTCTTAAACTCTACATATGAATGAAATCATAGGATATTTGTCTTTCTTTGACTGACTTATTTCACTTAGCACGTCATTGCAAATGGCAAGATTTCATTCTTTTCAGTGAGTAATACTCCATTGTGTGTGTGTATGTATACACATGCCACATCATCTTTATCCATTCATTAGTCAAAGGACATTTGGGTTCTTTCCATAATTTGGCTATTGTTGATAGCCAGGCACCCCTCTTAATTGGACTCCTAAGCCTGTTAAGGTCAAAGGCTGGTTTCCTCTGCTGTCATGCTGACATCATCTAACCTTCCTGTCTTTTCTAGGTCTCTTGTGTGCTGGATAGCCCTGGGACAGGGCTGGCTATTCATTTGCCCTGTTTTTTTCTTAGAACTTATATCATTCATGTCCCATGTAGTTGCTCAGGACTCACTGGCAAGAATCCTTGTGTATCACGGGATGGACATGACTCCAGATGTGGCAAAGTGGACTTGGTGGGGGAAGGATGGGGGCCAGTCCTAGTGAATGGCCAGTGAGAGTGTGCCATCAGGGATGTGTTCAGATTACACCAGGAACCTGTTTTTATTCACCTCCACTTTTCACGCCATTTCCACTGGCTGTACTTCATTTCTACCTTTTTTCTTCTCCAGTTTGACACTTTGCCAATTTCTCGTCATTTCTACTATGACTTCCAGTGCAGCGTGGTCATCATCTCTCTGGACACCTTACCGATTTCTGTCACTATTCTGTGTGCTCCAGCATTAGCCATGAGTTATTTTAATGGGCTTGGATACATGCTTCTACTCAGCCTTTCATCAGCAGTGGCAAAGGTCCTTCCAGAAACCATTGGCAGAGAAATGACTTGTCCTCACCTCTCTTCCTTGTCTCCTATGCTGTCTTTGTATCCTTCCCTGTTGGGTTATCCAGCAGTCTGTGACCTTAGGGTCCCAGGAATGCATAGTGGCTGTTCCTTCAACTGATTTCTGACTCCTGTGTCTTAAAAAGCTTCCCATAAACTCATACATACATGAGACAGGTGCTTATGTGTAATGGGCTTACCCCCTCATGGTAGTCACCATGTATTTCATCAGAGTTTCTTTGCGTTCAGGTTGCTGCTGTGGAGCAGAGGATGCTGACTCACCCTTTGAACAGATCGTTTCTTTAGGTGTGTCACAGGCCAGCGCTTCCAAGGCAGCTCTGTCTTCCCGGAAGAGCCACCCCTGTGAGATGTGTGGTCCGGTCTTGAGAGACATTTTCCGTTTGGCTGAGCACCAGGGAAAACCAAGCAGCCAGAAACTGTTGCGGTGTGGGGCATGCGCAAAGCGATTTTCTTTCATTGTAAACTTTGAGCAGCAGCTGGAGCAGCACATGAGAGAGAAACCATTCAGAAGCAGTGTGGACACGGCCTCTTTTGTGAAGAGCTGTGGATTCCACGATTCAGGAAAGCCCTTTACCTGTGGAGAAATTGAGAAAGACTTCCTGCTCGGCTTGGGGCATGTGCAGCAAGGTGCCACTTATACTGGGGAAAAGCCAAACAGAATCAGCCAGTGCAGGGTAACTTTACAGAGCAGAAAAAGTCATTACACGTGGGGAGATTGCAAGAAAGCCTTTGGTCCCAAACACACACTTTCTCAGGACCAGTGTTTTGTGTGCAGTGAATGTGGGAAAACATTCAGGTACAGATCTTCATTTGCTATCCATCAGAGATTCCATACTGGGAAAAGACATCATGAGTTTGGTGAATGTGGAAAATCCCTTCGGCAAAGTTCAACCCTCAGTCAACATGGAAAGACTCACTCTGGATCCAGGCAATACAAGTGCAGCAAATGTGGGAAATCCTTAAGCCACAAATCCGTCCTCATTCATCCCCAGCGATGGCACAGTGGAGAAAACAGTTATGTGTGTGGTGAATGTGCAGAATCTTTTAGTCAGAGCCCAGTGCTAATTCCATGTAGAGTTCAAACTGGAGAAAGGCCTTATAAGTGTGGTGACTGTGCAAAATCTTTTACCTCTATTTCTGCCCTCAGTTATCATCAGAGATCTCACACAGGGGAAAGGCCCTATGAGTGCAGTGAATGTGGGAAGTCTTTTATCTCTAGGTCTGACCTCCGTTATCATCAGAGAGTTCATTCTGGAGAGAGGCCTTATGAGTGCAGTGAGTGTGGGAAATCCTTTATCACTCGTACTGCTCTCCGTTATCATCACAGAGTTCACACCGGAGAGAGGCCTTATGAGTGCAGTGAATGTGGCAAGTCCTTTACTCGAAGAAATAACCTCATTATACACCTAAGAGTTCACTCCGGTGAAAGACCTTATGAGTGTAGTGAATGTGGGAAATCTTTTACTTTTAGCTCCAGCCTGCGTTACCACCACAGAGTTCACACAGGAGAAAGACCTTATGAGTGTAGTGAATGTGGGAAATCTTTTAACAATAGGTGGACACTCATTCGACACCGGAGAATTCACACAGGAGAGAAGCCTTATGTGTGCAATAAATGTGGGAAATCTTTTACCTGTAGCTCCACCCTCCAGTATCATCACCGAGGTCACCTCGGAGAGAGGCCTTATGAGTGCAATGAATGTGGGAGATCTTTTACTACTAGTTCTGCGCTCCGTTATCACCAGAGAGTTCACACTGGAGAAAGGCCTTATGAGTGCAACGAATGTGGGAAATCTTTTATTTCTAGGTCTGACCTCCATTATCATCATAGAGTTCATTCTGGAGAAAGGCCTTACGAGTGTAGTGAATGTGGGAAATCCTTTATCCGAAGAAATAACCTCATTTTACATCAGAGAGTTCACACAGGAGAAAGGCCTTACAAGTGTAGCGAATGTGGGAAATCTTTTAATAATCGGTGGACTCTGATTCAACACCAGAGAGTTCACACAGGAGAAAAACCGTATGTGTGCAATGAATGTGGGAAATCTTTTACCTGTAGCTCTACACTCTGTTACCATCAAAGAGTTCATGAAGGTAAAAGGCCATATGAGTGCAGTGAATGTGGGAAATCTTTTACCTCCAGTTCTACCCTGCGTTACCATCAGAGAGTTCACACAGGAGAGAGGCCTTACAAGTGCAGTGAATGTGGGAAATCTTTTACCTTTAGTGCCAGCCTTCGTTATCATCACCGAGTGCATAGTGGAGAAAGGCCTTATGAGTGCAGTGAATGTGGGAAATCCTTTAAGGATAGATCACAATTCAATAAACACCGGAGAACTCACACGGGAGAAAGGCCTTATGAGTGCAGTGAATGTGGGAAGACTTTTAGCCAAAAATCTTCCCTGTCAATACACCAGAGAATTCACAACAGTGAACGATCTTATGAGTGTAGTGCTTGTGGGAAGTCTTTTACATCTATCTCTGGCCTTGGTTATCATCATAGAGTTCATAAAGGAGAAAAGCCTTATCAGTGCAGTGAATGTGGGAAGTCTTTTACCAACAGCTCCATACTGATTCGACACCAGAGAGTTCACACAGGAGAAAGACCTTATGTGTGCAGTGAGTGTGGGAAATCTTTTACCAGTAGTGCTACCCTCTCTTATCATCAGAGAGTTCATGCAGGTAAAAGGCCTTATGAATGCAGTGAATGCGGGAAATCTTTTACTTCGAGTTCCACCCTCCGTTACCATCAGAGAGTTCATGCAGGAGACAGGCCTTATGGGTGTAGTGAATGTGGGAAATCTTTTATCTCTAGCTCCAAGCTACGTTATCATCAGAGAGTTCACACTGGAGAAAGGCCTTACGAGTGCAGCGAATGTGGAAAATCCTTCAGGGACAGTTCCCAATTCAGTCAACACCGGAGAGGTCACACTGGAGAAAGGCCTTATGAGTGCAGTGAATGTGGGAAATTTTTTACACGAAAATCTACACTCTCTCAACATCAGAGAGTTCACACTAGAGAAAGGCCTTAGGTGTGCAGGGAATGTGCAATTTCCTATCCACTGTAACAATACTGGAGGGAGCTCTGAGGAGTTCTCTATCTGGACTGAATCTCAGACATGTAAACATGCACAGTGGGGAGGTCCCTTGTAAGTTTCAGTGATGTAGTAAGCTGTGTAAATATGTTGCACTTTCCATACTGTCCAGGGCTCTTTCCAGATATAGGTCATGGCTAGGTCTTGTGTTCAAAGCCTTTTCACCTCTGCCACCTGGCAGGTCCACGAAAGTGTGCATCAGATTCCCACCACAGTGTGTTCAGGGATGCTGACCTTTGTTCTCTTGTGAATTGGATCAAATTAGGAGTAACCCTGAAGGTCAGCTTCCCCATCTCCTTGACTACCTTGGGCATGAACCTGAATCATTGATGACCCAGAGAATATGAGTTTGGCTGGCAGCTTATAGAGAATGACTACTTTTTTCAGGGACATGATGGTTTCTTGTGATACTTGTGTGATGTTTTTCCAGATTCCAAGTTACAAACTTGAGAACGGTCTGCTGCGCATTGCTTTGGCTTATCCGATAATCAAGGCCTTACTTTTTTTTTTAATGTTTATTTTTGAGAGAGCTAGCACATGAGCAGGAGAAGGGCCAAGAGAGGGAGACACAGAATGTGAAGCAGGCTCCAGGCTCTGAGCTGTCGGCACAGAGCCCAATGTGGGGCTTGAACCCACAAACTCTGAGATCACGACCTGAGCCAAAGTCGGATGCTTAACCAACTGAGCCGCCCAGGTGACCTCGAGGCCTTACTTTTTAAGTCCTCTTTAACCTTGGATGTTCTACTTACTCTGTGGGGAAGTTTATAAATAGATTTGGGCTCAACAGCCATCAGAGGGTGAACTTTTTAGAAGTCTCAAATTGTCCATGCCTGAGGACCGAGAGGATGATGGCAGAAAATAGCGTGCCAGCTTTGACCAAATTTGCATCACTGACCCACAACCTCTGAAAAACTGCAGGGCTTTCTGGTTTTCATTTGAGGTCTGGATGCTTTGTTTTCGGAGTCTCGGTGATGCCCCCAGGCAAGGGACAGATGTGAGACTCTCAGATGCCTTTGAAAGCAGCATGGTTTTTCCCTTTCTCAGAGGAGCTATCACAGGGGGTGTCAGTACTGTTGAGGTGTTTTCTTCCCCAGCTCTGCAAACAGCCACATGCCCTGATGTCCACAATCCATTGGGCCAAGGTTACTGGTTGTAAGACCACAGGTGTCTGGAGAAACCATGATTTGTGCAGGGACACTGGCTTAATAGAGAGTGGAGGAAACTGCAGCCAAGTAGACGGAATGTGCCTCTTCTAAAAATGTGTCCAGAAAAGTTTCTGTGACTATGACTTCAGGATCAATGTGTACACAATTCTCAGGACCTCCGGGCACATTTACCTTATGTAGCTAAAGTCATTGTCAGAAAAAAATAAAATAATCAAAAGGTCTTGTGGATTCTGTGATGTTTGCCTCAAAGCTGTTACCACACAGACAGGAAAAGGAAAAAAAAAGGAAGAAGGATCTATATTTCTGGGATGTGAAAGCATTCCTGTTGCCTTGTATGGAAATACTCTTCACTGTTCTCCACGTTTGCTGTCACTGAGGTGATCCCCCTGTAGTAGTGGGGAAGAGAGATGGAGTCAGTGTGGGGTTGCTAAACCTGTTTTCCAAAAACAGACATTCTATAATCTTCCTTGCCACTCCCACCTCACCAGGTAACTGTTTACTTTCTGTTACAATAGATGGATGGATATCTTTGAATTTTTTGAGTTTATGCTTGGAATTTTTACTTTATGTGTTACAATTACTTTGGATTCATCAATGATACTATATGAATAGTGGGTTTTGTTTTTTGCTGAGTACTGTTTTGGGATATACCAGTTTATCCATGTTTCAGTGTGTGAGGATTTGATTTTTTTCTAGATTTTGACTACTGACGATAAGGCTAGTATAAACCGTGTTCTTTATGTGAATGTATGTTTCTTTCATCTTCTGTCAGTAACTTAGAGTGTAATGTCTGGGTTACAGGGTAGGTAAATGTTTTACTTTTGATTATACATTTTGCATCTTCCTGGCAGTGTCTCAGAGTTCCATTTCCTCCGTTTGGCCAATCATTTTAATTTTAGTCCTTTTAATAAGTTTTTAATGTTATCTCGCTTTCTGTTTAAATGCATTTCTGTAAGGATTCACAATGGGCATTTTTTTCCAATGTTCATTTGCTATCTACATCTTTGGTAACATGTCTGCACATATCTTTTTCCTATTCTTTGAGTTTTGGCTATCTTCCTTTAAGAAACAGGACAGTGAAACTGTGTGTGTGTGTATGTGTGCGTGTGCGTGCTATTCACAATGGGATGCACAGTTATGCTGTACCCTTTTAAATTTTTTCTGCATTATTGGGGCGCCTGGGTGGCTTAGTCGGTTAAGCATCCGACTTTCGCTTAGGTCATGATCTCGCGGTTCGTGGGTTTGAGCCTCGCGTCTGACTCTGTGCTGACTGCCAGCTCAGAGCCTGGAGCCTTTTTCAGAGTCTGTGTCTCCCTCTCTCTGACCCTCCCCTGCTCACGCTGTCTCTCTCTCTCCCCTAGAAATAAATAAAAATATTTAAAAACAATAAATTTTTTCTGCATTATTAACATATTCTCCATAACATTCTTAAGTCCAGTCATTGAGGAATACAATAAAGCCTTGCTTTGTAGTGGTTACCCATTTTCCTGCTATCACCATTGGGGCTGGTGGGTTAGAGCCGATGGGGGATAAGGTTGGATTAGGAATGGCTGGCCTGGACTTTGAGTCCAAAAACCTGGCCAGGGGTTGATGATGTAGAGGTCATTGATCACATTCCCTAGGTCCGGTCCAGGCTGCCTATGTTTAATTCTTGGATTCCTGGCCACAGTAAGGACCCACAGGCAAATGCCCCCATTGGGGGCCTCAGTTTGCTCCTATGTAAAATGGAGATTAGGAGCTGCCCTACCCCTGGTTCCCTGGAAGATGTGAAGAGCTGAGGTGTCCATTCCTGTCCATTCCACCTGTGGGGGCATCTTAGAGCCAGGCACTGGTAGCTCTCTCAGTTACCACCAGACCCCTGTGCTCCCAAATGTGTGCTGGAAAGAAATAGGGCTTCTCAGAAGCCCCTGATCCAGGTCAGTCCTGAAAACCCAACTGTAGAGAGGAGGGTCTGTGCAATACCAAGGTCTTGGTGTCAATTTCCTACCTGAGAATATCTGAGCAACTAGCTAGGGACCCCTGATCCTGTTTGCTGACTATGACATAGAGGGGATGATGGAGATTACCTGGACCCCTGGGAGCATCAATAAAAGTTAACAAAACACTGAGAACTAAATCATGCTGGAATCCCATAGGATTTTGAGCTTACTGCACATGATGTTTTTATATCAAGTTTTTAATATAAATACGTGATTTTCCTTTTTCACAAGTCTCTCACTGTGTTAACTCTGACTTATTGGGATTTATATTGCATTAGTAATAGCCTAGTTTTCTTTGTTCTATAGAGTGCCACATAAATCAACATATTTACTGTGGACTTTTGCCCAATCCATCTATATATGACCTAGTTTATTTTCTCTTCTGAGTCACTCTGTAACTGCAGCCAAGAGCATGCCAGTCAGTTGGTGGACTATCAAAGAAATATTTTGATTCATTTTCATATATACTGGGAGATCTCTTCTTACGGACCTCTACTTACCCTAACTGCTGAATTAATTCTTCTCACGCCCTCTCAAAACAAATTTATGATGCTTAAATGCAAAATGAGTACTATTAAGTTGTGTTATTCCTCATGCCAGAGATTCTTTACACATAGTTAACATTTTGAGTTCATTAAAGATCTTTTTTTTTCTTTTAAAAATTCAGTGCAGGTTTTATTTATTTAAAATTTAAATTAATATGTAAACAACAGATGACTACCAAAAAGCATTTTTTTCAAAAAGCATTCTTATTTTATTTTACTTTTTTAAATTTTTTATAGTTTTTATTTATTTTTGAGACAGAGACAGAGCCTGAGCGAGGAAGGGGCAGAGAAGGAAAAACAGAATCCGAAACAGGCTCCAGGCTCTGAGCTGCCAGCACAGAACCTGATGCGGGGCCTGAACCCACGAACTGCAAGATCATGACCTGAACCGAAGTCAGATGCTTAACCGACTGAGCCACCCAGGCGCCCCTCAAAAAGCATTATTTTAATGAATATTTATTTGAGTACACTGGAAAACTCCCAAATAAATTTTTTAAAAATTCAGTGAAATGTGGCTGATAAAATGTGTAAGTGATGTAGTAATAAGTAATAATATAAAAGTTTTCTACAATTAGGATTTTTTTGGAAACATTTAAAAATTTCAGTCCACTTTAGCTCTGAATGGATTAAAGGGAAGTTTTTAAGTCAAAATTTTTCACAAATTAATATATTGTATGGGTGTGTGTGAGTGTGTGTGTATCCATATATTGGATAGTTTTCACAAAAATTGCTTGTTTTAAAATTGTGCCTAATATTTTATGGCTTGTGTGGATACTGAAAATATCAGTTCTTTTTTTATTGTTATTTTTGTGATTTTTAGTTGTATTTTGCATATATATTTTTAAAAAGTAAAAGGCATATTTTGTGGTTTTAAATTGAGATCTTGTTTTGTAATGACTTGGACATTTAAAAAATTGTTTTAATGTTTTTTTTTTTTTTTTTTTTTTACAAATAGTTTATTGTCAAATTTAATGTTTATTTTTGAGGGGGTGGGGGGAGAGAGAAGGAGACACAGAATCCAAAGCAGGCTCCAGGCTCTGAGCTATTAGCACAGGTCATGAAGAGCGACTTGAACTCACAAACAGTGAGCTCACGACCTGAGCTGAAGTTGGGCATTTAACCGACTGAGCCACCCAGGCGCCCCATGACTTGGACATTTCAAGTGCAGTTTTGTTTAAAAATTTTTAAATAATCTTAGGCTTTTTGTTTTCATGTTAGGCTTGGTGCAGTTAATTTTCTATTTGACCTGAGATATAAATTGAGATTTTTTTCCTTCTCATTTGCAGTCCATCTTAATATTTTATTCCATTATCTATTTTCTCTACAAATTGATAATCACATTTAATACATATATGTTTCTAAAAATTTACCGGTATGTAGATGTTAGAGGTGTTCCAGGCTGTCTGCTGTGTACCACTAACCAATTCTGGTTTTCCTTCCAGAATAAGTTTCTAGATATAAATGTAAAGTTTCTCAATAAAATTACACTTACTATTTATGTATTTTGAGAGAGAGCAGGGGAAGGGTGCCCCAAGCAGGTTCTGTGCTGTCAGCACAGAGCCTGACACAGGGCTTGAATCTACAAACCATGAAGTGAGATCATGACCTGAGCTGAAATCAAGAGTCAGACACTTAACCAACTGAGGCACCCAGGCGCTCCCATTTATTACCCCTTAAAATACATTTCTTACATTTTATTTTTTTAATTGAGGTATAGTTGACATGTAATATATTAGTTTTAGATATACAACGCAGTGATTTGACACATACATCATGAAACACCATAAGTGTAGTTATCATCTGTCACCATAAAAAGTCATTACAATATTATTGACTGTATCCTCTATGCTGTACATTTCATGTTTCTTACTTCCTTATTTTATAATGAGAAGTCTGTATTAATCAATCCCCTTCACCTATTTTGTCCATCCCCTTACCCCTTACTCCCTGGCAACCACTAGTTTTCCATGAGTCAGTTTCTTTACTTTGTTGTATTTTTCAGATTCCACACGTAAGTGAAATCATATGTTATTTGCCCTTCTTTGTCTGACTTATTTCACTTGGCATAATGCCCTCTGCATCCATTCACACTGTCACGAATGGCAAGATTTCATTTTTTTTTAAATGACTGAGTAATAGTCCATTGTGTATATATACCATATCTTTATCCATTTACCTATCAGTGGACGCTTTGGTTGCTTCCATATCTTGTCTATTGTAAAAATCACTGCAATAAATATAGGGGTGCACAGATATTTTTGAATTAGTGTTTTTATTTTCTTCAGGTAAATACCCAGAAGTGGAACTATTGGACTGTATCATTCTGTTTTTAGTTTTTCAAGGAACCTCCATATTGCTTTCCAGAGTAGCTTCATAAATTTACATTCCCACTAACTGCACGAGGGTTCCCTTTTCTTCATGTCCTCGCCAACACTTGCTTCTTGTCTTTTTTGATACTAGCCATTCTGACTGGTGTGGGTGATGTCTCATTGTGGTTTTGATTCGCATTTCCTCAGTGATGAGTGATACTTAGCATCTTTTCATGTGTCTCTTTGCCATCTGTATGTGTTCTTTGGAAAACTGTCCATGTCTTCTGGAAATTTTTAATTGGTTTGGGGCTTTTTGGTGTTGAGGTATGTGAGTTCTTTATATATTTGAATATTAACCCTTTATTGGATATATCATTAGCAAATATCTTTTCTGATTCAGTAGGTTGCCTTCTCATTTTTGTTGATGGTTTCCTTTGCTATGCAAAAGCTTTTTAGTTTGATTTAGTCCTATTTGTTTTTGCTTTTTGTTTTCCTTGTCTGTGGAGACATATTCAGAAAAATATTGCTGAGATTGATGTACACTAGATTACTGCCTTTTTTCCTTTAGCAGTTTCATGGTTTCAGGTCTTCTGTTTAGGTCTTTAATCCATTTTGAGTATACGTTTCTGTATGGTGTCAGAACGTGGTTCATTTTCAGTGTTCTGCCGTGTAGGTGTCCATTTTCAATACCATTGATGGAAGAGACTGTCTTTTCCCCACACTATGTTCTTGTCTCCTTTGTCATAGATTAATTGATCAGATAAGTGTGGGTTTATTTCTGGGCTCTCAATTTTATTTAATAACTTCAGGAATATTAGCACTTTTGTTTGTGAATTGTCTTTCTGTAATTTTATTTATAATATCTAATCTTCCTATATCAAAAATGGCTTATATCTATCTTTGTTTTGGTCTGTTTTCACAGTTCCCAGAAGTTTTTTGATTTCTTTCAATTCTTTTGTCACATTTCTTAGTATTTATTTTTCAAAATTTTATTTATATTTCATTAAGATAATTTTCTCTAGATGTTTAAATAGGAGAAAGCTTCCTACAGGATTGCCATCAATTTTTTACTTTTAAAATAGGAAGGCTGGTGGTTTCCTGACCACCCGCAGCTCAGTTTGACCTGAGCACTGGCACATCTTGATACCAACTCCCACTGAACCCTCCACACCTGTTTACACTGGTTGCAAGAAATGGTAATATATATAAAGCCTGACATGGATTTCAGTCCCTGGGCTTTGGGTTTCTCCATGATCTCCAAACTCAAGGACTGGAGAAATAGAATTTAGACTAATAGAAATCCACAACCCTGAGAATATGCCAGTGGGGTCTCTAAGCAGCTTTGGAAGGCTGGACTTGGGTCTTCCTGTTCACGATCCTCCGTGGGTCCCAGCGTCCTAAGAACGTAGGTACCACACCTCAGCCTGCCAGTCCCCCCATGATCACGCCGTACACCCTCTGTTACCCTCAGGGCAGAAGGCGGACCCTTCACCCCCGATTCCTTCCGCCTCAGACCCCATCCAGCCCTGCACTAGCCGGTCTCATCCCTGCAACCCTCTTCCGCATCCTGTCACACGGGGTCCCGGCCCAGACACCGGGGGCTGGGCCGCAGGGACGCAAGCAGGCGCCCCGCGCTCGAGCCTTGAGGGTCTGGGTAAGGGGAGAACGGCAAGGGCCGTGAGGTGGGCCCCGGGACCGAGCGTTTACCAGAGCCGGGTCCCTGGGCGTGGCCCTGCCATCGGACTCTGTGGGCAAGGGGACACTTGGGCCGTCTGTCCCTGTCTCGGCCCCGGAGCAGGGCAGCCCGGGCGGTGTTGCTGAGCCGCAGACGCGCCTCTCTGCCACACGGACAGCGCCCCTTCCTGTTCTATCACCTTGGTCCCATCCTGGCACTGGAGAATCAGAAGACACCTAGAGCAGCCGAACAGCCACCCCTGGGAGGAGACCGGAAGCCCCGACCCTAAGCGATGAATTTCCGCGGAAATGCTTCCATTGGTTCAAATCCGAGCGCGGTCTTCTGGATAATGTAGTTGGGGGTCATGGAGACCGCTGCAAAGGTTTTCTCCATCCTGACCAATCAGAAAATTCAATGCGGCTCTCTAAGGGATTCCGGAAACCTAGAGGGAAGGAGGAGATTTGCTCCTTGTGATCTGCGATTAAGGCATAATTTTGAGAGAATACAACATATCAGGAAGATCATTATAAGCAGCATAATTCTCAGTGTTTGGAGTGCACTTTGGAGCCACAGTCCCTAACACCAAACCAACCAAAATAAGTTGGAGGAAGGCCTGTGGAAGAAATCACCTATTTAAGCCACCAAGTGGCTTGTTCTGTGATGTTAGGTAATTGAGTTTCAACTTTCTGCAAGTGTTAACCTCGGTGTAGTAGGTGGTGTTGGCCACAGCACAGACACCTCCTTGCTCAGCTAAAAGATAAGAACTCTTCTTTTTAAAAAAAATTAATATTTATTTTTGAGGGGGTGGGGGGCTGGTGGTGGCAGAGAGAGACAGAGACACAGAGTCCAAAGCAGGCTACAGGCTCTGAGCTGTCAGCACAGAGCCCGATGTTGGGCTCAAACTCATGAGCTGTGAGCTCATGACCCAAGCTGAAGTGAGACATTTAACTGACTGAGCCGCCCAGGTGCCCCAGAGCTCTTTTATTATTAAGAGCAACTTTGATCAGAGAGTCTAAAGATCTCTTTTGGAAGCTACTGTCTTAGCACAAATTCTGTATCTTCCAGAGTTAAGGAAGGCTTTCTGATCACATTTGCCTTTACATTTACTCCTAGCCAGGGAAGTATGGCCCTGTCAAATGAAGCAAATCCTAAGTCATGAATGCCCCCTGGTAGGTCTGTCTTGACAATGGAAAGCCAAGGGAGTTGATCAATAAGGTGCCTTAGTTTGCTTGTGAAAAGTTACAGGCACACTTAGATAGCCTAAGAGGCATTGCCCAGCTGTGTGCCAGCTATCTAGGCATTCATAGGCCCAAGGAGAATGATAACATCCACAGGGAAAGACAAACCCTGTCAGCGCACAAACTGTTCTCATTAAAGTGGTACTGCAGTGGCTGAGAGATGGGCTAGATGGGGGATGGGTATTAAGGAGGGCACTTGTTATGATAAGCACTGGGTGTTGTATGTAAGTGATTACTTAATTCTACTCCTGAAACTAATATTGCATTGTATGTTAACTAGAATTTAAGTAAAATTTTGGGAAAAAAATAAAGTATTATTCATGGGTTCGTTTGTAGGGATTGCTGTGTCTACCCATTCAAGCCAGGAGCCATTTAGGTTTTTGTTTTTTAAGTTTGTTTGTTTGTTTGTTTGTTTGTTTTGAGAGAGAGAGAATGTGAGCCGGAGGGGCACAGAGAGAGAGATAGAGAATCCCAAGCAGGCTCCATGCTGTCAGAACAGAGACTGATGCCTCTCATGGGGCTTGACCCCATGAACTGTGAGATCATGACCTGAGCCAAAATCAGGAGTCAGATACTTAACTGACTGAGCCACCCAGGTGCCCCAGGAGCCATTTACCACATAGGGAAAGAAAATCTCCTAGCCTAAAAGAGTGAGTCATTCTAAATACCTAGAACCCAGTGATTCAGCTCTTACATATGATGCCCAGTGCTCATTCCAAAAAGTGCCTTCCTTAATGCCCATTACCCATTTAACCCAACCCCCCACTCAACTCCCCTCCAGCAACCCATAGTTCTCTGTATTTGAGTCTTGGGGGGGAGGGGCCAAGATGTGGGAACAGCATGGAAGTTCTCTGCTTCTCTCATCCCTGAAATGGAGCTAGATCAGCACAAACCATTTTGCACACCTAAAAAATTTACCTGAGGATTGACATGACAATCTGCATAACTTGAGCCACAGAACTCAGTAGGTACATGGTGTGGAGAGGTGAACTGGGGGAGAAAGAAGCTGTGGAGAGTAGGGAGCTGTTTTTGTGGAGAAAGAGAAGGGGGTAGAGAATACAGGAAAAGTACTCACCTCCAAAAGTAGCTGGAGAGAACGAGAAAGAGTGGAAACGCCTACAAGTGACTGAACGAGAAAGGGAGAAAGGAGAAAGGACAGGGTTTCAGTATCATCAGAACTCCATAAACAGGGGATAGCAGACTCAGAAATTCTGCGGCTCAATACCTGGTGCTGCTCTGGTGGGAAGGGTGAATCCCCAGGAGCAGGCAGTGAGGTCTCAGTAGTCCATGGGCCACACAGGGAGAAGAAGTTCCCCTGCTTGGAGAGTATCAGGTAGAGGTCGTATGGCCTCCCCACAGGCAAAGGTCCCAGCGGACCCTGGAGAACAGTCACATTTGCTGGCATTGGAACAAAGATGCTAGGGTGTGGTGAAAACCGGAGTCAGTTGTGTGTTGTGATTTACCATAATTTCTGAACCTCTGCCACCACGGGATTTCATAAACTTTTTCTGGGGCAGGCTGGCACCTGGCCATTGCTTGGTGAGGTGCCATTGCTTGGTGAGGCCCTCCCCCAGAGGGTCAGAGTGGGTCCAAGCCATAGGGGCCTCAGAAGTGAGGAGTTTGGAAACAGCCTCATCTGACATAAAATTTGGGAGGGAGGTGCTGCCTGGAAGACTGATAGGTTGGATACAGACAATGTAGAGACAGGGAGTGGACAGAAGCTGAAGACAGAGGGGGGTGCTTGATTGCTGGTTGGTAAGAGTGTAGTGTTCCTGTGCCAGAGACTGGGAAGATGAGTGAAGCCATTTTCACCTCTCCTGTGCATGCCACACCTATCTATCCCAGTAAGCTAAGCAGTGCCACCTAGTGGAGAATGGAGCCATTATTCCAAGCCCTAGAGGACCACCAAAAGTCTCTCTACCTGCTTAGTGTATGGACCATAAAGTGCCTCATAGTTTGACCTCTAGGGAAACTGGATGTAATTTCATTTAGATTGCACTCTGTTCACTGGTCTACCTATTCGTTTTTTATTTCTTTTATTTTCTTTTTCTATTCTTCTTCTTGGATACAAAAAGAAAAACTTATTTTTTTTAATGTTTTTTATTTATTTCTAGGAGAGAGAGAAACAGCGTGAGCAGGGGAGGGTCAGAGAGAGAGGGAGTCACAGACTGAAACAGGCTCCAGGTTCAGAGCTGGCAGTCAGCACAGAGCCCGACGCGGGGCTGGAACCCATGAACTGCGAGATCACGACCTAAGCGAAAGTTGGACGCTCAACTGACTAAGCCCCCCAGGCGCCCCAAGAAAAACTTATTTTTATTTTTTGTTTTTATAAAAAATGGAAAAAAATTCTTTCCATTTTATTTTTTTAAAAATTTAAATATTTTACTTATTTCTGAGAGAGAGAGAGAGAGAGAGAGCGAGCAGGGGACGGTCAGAGAGAGAAGGAAATACAGAATCTGAAGAAGGCTCCAGGCTCTGAGCTAGCTGTCAGCACCTAGCTAGTGAGGCTTGAACCCACAAACTGTGAGATCATGACCTGAGCTGAAGTTGGACGCCTAACTGAATGAGCCACAGAGGCACCCCACTATATTTTTTGGAAAAAAAAAAAAAGTGTTCTATTTTATTTCCTTCATTTCATGTTATTCTATTCATTGTGTACATGTTTTAATTCTTAAACTTTTCTTTTTTTCTTTCCTTTTTCTCTATTCAATCAAGCTTCTTTCAACAACCAGACCAAAAACACACCTAGGAACTAGCTTCCTTTATTTGATTTTTTGTTCTGTTTTTAACCTTAATTTTTATTTTATTAATTCTTTTTCTTCCTCCAAAATGACAAAACGAAGGAATTAACCCCAAAAGACAGAACAGGAAGAAATGACAGCCAGGGACTTAATCAACACAGATATAAGCAAGATGTCTGAACTAGAATTTAGAATCCAAATAATAAGAATACTAGCTGTGGCTGAAAAAACATAGACTTCCTTTCGGCAGAGAAAAAAGAAGAAAAATGAGGTCAGGACAAAATTAAAAATGCTATAACTGAGATGCAATCTTGAATAGATGCTACAGAAGCAAGGATGGATGAAATAGAGCAGTGAATCAGTGACCTAGAAGACAAAATTATGGAGAGTAATGAAGCAGGAATAAAAAGAGGGAAACTAAGGCAAAAGAGCAGTATATAAGAATTACAGAACTCAGTGACTCATTAAAAAAAGAACAATATCAGAATCACAGGAATCCCAAAAGATGAAAAGAGAGGAAAAGGGGTAGAAATTTTGTGTGAGCACATCATGGTGGAAAACTTACCGAGCCTGAGGAAAGATACAGACATCAAAATCCAGGAAGCACAGAGGACTCCAACAAGATTCAAGAAAAACCGACCATCAATAAGGCATATAATAATCAAATTCACAAAATACACAGACAAATAAAGAATTATGAAAGCAGCAAGGGAAAAAAGTCTAACATAAGACAGATCAGGCTCGCAGCAGACCTATCCACAGGAACTTGGCAGGCCAGAAAGGAGTGTCAGGATATATTCAATGTGCTGTTTCAGAAAAATATGCAGCCAAGAATTCTTTATCCAGTAAGGCTCTCATTCAAAATACAAGGAAGGGTAAAGAGTTTCCCAGACAAACAAAAAGTAAAAGAGTTTGTGACCACTAAACCAGCTCTCCAAGAAATTTTAAGGGGGACTCTCTGAGAGGAGAAAACACAAAACAAAACAAGAAAGACCAAAAGCAACAAAGACTAGAAAGGACCAGAGAACACAACCAGAAACTCCCAATTCTATAGGCAACAAAGTGGCAATAAATTCATATCTTTCAGTACTCACTCTAAATTTTAACGGACTAAGTGTTCCAATCAAATGACATAGAGTATCAAAATGGATAAGAAAATAAGACCTATGTATATGCTGCCTACAAGGACCCAGTTTAGACCTAAAGATACCTGCAAATTGAAAGTAAGGGGATGGAGATCCATCTATCATGAAAAAAGTCAAAAAAAAAAAAAAAAAAAAAAAAAAGCCAGAGTAGCCATTCTTATATCAGACAATCTAGATTTAAAATAAAGAATGTAACAAGAGATGAAGCAGGGGATTATATCATAATTAAGGGATCTAGTCATCAAGAAAATCTAACAATTGTAAACATTTATGCCCTCAACCTGGAAACACCTTAATATATAAATCAATTAATCACAAGCATAAAAAGACTCATTGATAATACCATAACAGTAGGGAACTTCAACAACCCACTTACAGCAATTGGCAGATCTAAGTAGAAAATCAATAAGGAAACAATGGCTTTGAATGAGCTGGATGGACTTAGCAGATATATTCAGAACATTTCATCCTACAGCAGCAGAATACATATTCTTCTCCAGTGCACATGGAACATTTTCCAGAATAGATCACATACTGGGACACAAACACAGCCCTCAACAAGTACAAAAAATTGGGGATCATACCATGCATATTTTCAGATCACAACACTATGAAACTTGAAATCATCCACAAGAAAAAAATTAGAAAGACAACGAATACTTGGAGATTAAAGAACATCCTACTTAAAGATGAATGGGTTAACCAAGAAGTCAAAGAAGAAATTTAAAAGTACACGGAAGCCAATGAAAATGATAACACATTTTCCCCAAAACCTTTGGGACACAGCAAAGGCAGTCATAAGAGGGAGGTAAATAGCAATCCAGGCATTCCTAAAGAAGGAAGAAAGGTCTCAGGAACACAACTTAACCTTACACCTTAAAGAGCTAGAAAAAGAACAGCAAATACAACCCAAAGCCAGCAAAAGGTGGGAAATAATAAAGATGAGAGCAGAAATCAATGCTATCAAAATTAAAAACAAACAGTAAAACAGATCAATGAAATCAGGAGCTGAATATTGGTAAACCCATATCCAGTTTGATAAAAAATAAAAAGGAAAGGACCCAAATAAATAAAATCAAGAATGAAAGAGGAGAGATCACAAGCAACACTGCAGAAATACAAACAATAATAAGAGAATATTATGAGCAATTATAGACCAATAAAATGGGCAATCTGGAAGAAATGGACAAATTCCCAGAAACAAACTACCAAACTGAAACAGGAAGAAATGGAAAATTTGAACAAACCCATAATCAGTAGAGAAACTGAATTAGAATTAAATATCTCCCAATAAACAAGAGAGTCTAGGGCTGGATGGCTTTCCAGGGGAATTCTACCAAACATAAGAGAAGCTGTTCTTTTGAAGCTGTTCCAAAAAATAGAAATGGATGGAAAACTTCCAAACTCGTTCTATGAGGCCAGCATTACCTTGATTCTAAAACCAAAGACCCCACTAAAAAAGGAGAACTATAGGGGCGCCTGGGTGGCTTAGTCGGTTAAGCGTCGACTTTCGCTTAGGTCATGATCTCGCGGTTTGTGGGTTCGAGCCCCGCGTCAGGCTCTGTGCTGACTGCCAGCTCAGAGCCTGGAGCCTGTTTCAGTCTGTGACTCCCTCTCTCTCTGACCCTCCCCTGCTCACGCTGTCTCTCTCTCTCTCTCCTAGAAATAAAGCATTANAAAGCATTAAAAAAAAAAAAAAAAAAAAAAAAAAAAAAAAAAGGAGAACTATAGATCAATTTCCCTGATGAACATGGATGCAAAAATTCTCAACAAGATACTAGCCAACCAGATCCAACAGTACATCAAAAGAATTATTCACCATGACCAATTGAGATTTATGCCTGGAATGCAGGGCTGGTTCAATATCTGTAAACCAATCAGTGTGATATATCACATTAATAAAAGAAAGGACAAGAACCACATGATATTTTCAATAAATGCAGAGAAAGCATTTGACAAAATACAACATCCTTTCTTGATAAAAACCCTCAAGAAAATAGGGATAAAAGAATCATACCTCAACATCATAAAGGTCATATACGAAAGGCCCACCACTAATATCCTCAATGGGGAAAAACCTGAGGGCTTTCCCTCTAAGGTCAGGAACATGACAGGGGTGTCCACTCTCACCGCTGTTATTCAACATAGTATTGGAAGTCCTAGTCTCAGCAATCAGACAACACAAAGGAACAAAAAGCATCCAAATCGGCAAGGAGGAAGTCAGACTTTCACTCCTAACAGATGACATGATACTCTATATGGAAAGGCCAAAAGATACCACCAAAAAATGGCTAGAACTGATCCATGAATTCAGCAAAGTTGCAGGATATAAAATCAATGCACAGAAACCAGCTGCATTTCCATACACCAATAATGAAACAGCAGAAAGAGAAATCAAGGGATCAATCCCATTTAAAATTGTACCAAAAACCATAAAATACCTAGGATTAGACCTAACCAAAAAGGTGAAAAATCTATATACTGAAAACTATAGAAATCCTATGAGAGAAATTGAAGAAGACCCAAGAGGGGCTCAGTCAGTTAAGCGTCCGACTTTGGCTCAGGTCATAATCTCATGTTTCATGGGTTTGAGCCCCACATTGGGCTCTGTGCTGACAGCTAGCTCAGAGCCTAGAGCCTGCTTCAGGTTCTGTATCTCTCTCTCTCTCTGACCCTCCCCTGCTCTCTCTCTCTCTCTCAGAAATAAATAAAACATTAAAAATTTTTAAAAGACGACACAAGAAAATAGAAAAACATCCCATGCTCATGGATTGGAAGAAGAAATACTGTTAAAATGTCAATACTACCCAAAGCAATCTACGTATTCAATGTAATCCCTATCAAAATAACACCAGAATTCTTCACAGAGCTAGAACAAACAATCCTAAAATTTGTATGGAACCACAAAAGACCCCGAATCCTGAAAAAGAAAACCAAAGCTGGAGTACCACAAGTCCGGACTTCAAGATATATTACAAAGCTGTAATTATCAAGACAGTATGGTACTAGCATAAAAACAGACAGATCAATGGAACAGAATGGAAAACTCAGAAATGGACACAAATATATGGCCAACTAATCTTTGACAAAACGGGAAAGAATATCCAATCGACATGCAGAAGAATAAAACTGGACCACTTTTTTATACCATACACAAAAATCAACTCACAATGGATGAAAGACCTTAATGTAAGACAGGAAGCCATCAAAAGCTGGAAGCCTCTTCGACCTCGGCCCCAACAGCTTCTTACTCAACATGTCTCCGGAGGCAAGGGAAACAACAGCGAAAATGAACTATTAGGACCACATCAAGATAAAAAGCTTCTGCACAACAAAGGAAATAGCAAAACTACATGGCAACCAACAGAATGGGAGAAGATATTTGCAAGTGACATATCAGATAAAGGGTTAGTATCCAAAGTCTATAAGGAACTTATCAAACTCACCACCTAAAAAACAAATAATCCAGTGAAGAAATGGGCAAAAGACTTGAACAGACACTTTTCCGAAGAAGACATCCAGATGGCTAATAGACACATGAAAAAGCTCAACAGCATTCATCATCAGGGAAATAAATATCAAAACCACAATGAGACACCACCTCACACCTGTCAGAATGGCTAACATCAACAACTCAGGCAACAACAGATGTTGGCGAGGATGCAGAGAAAGAGGATCACTTTTGCACTGTTGATAGGAATGCAAACTGGTGCAGCCATTCTGGAAAACACTATGGAGTTTCTTCAAAAAATTAAAAATAGAACTACATTACGACCCAGCAATTGTACTATACTAGGTATTTATCCAAAGGACATAGGTGTGCTGTTTCAAAGGGGCACATGCACCCCAATGTTTATAACTGGGCTACTGTAGCCTCATCCTATGAACTGTGAGATCATAACCTGAGCCAAAGTCAGATGCTTAACCGACTAAGCCACCTGGTGTCCCACACCATTCTTTATTATACATCTCTCACATCACTGGATCTCATAGCCAGATGCTCATAACTGCCACTACCTACCTGCCCCATCCCATAGGCATCTCTCTAGTCTCTCCACACATTACTTGTATTTTAATTGCCTCCTCTTTACCCCATAGATAAGGGTAGGATTCTCACCCAAGAGTTATGGAGATGGCCAAATAGACAATACCTGAAAAGGGATGGTTGAGATCAACAGCATTATTGTTAATCATATATATTCACAGTCTAGGGTAAGGAAACATTACACAGACATACATGGAGGTTTTACTCTGGAGAACAGAGAACAACCAAGAGTTGTGAGATAAAAACTTTATAGAATCAAGAGGTGTGGCACTCCCTGGTTTCTGCAGAAGAATATGATTTAAGTAATTCTATGGCCTGGAACTGAAAAGTGCTACAGAGGAATAAGAAGGAATTGTGCCTGATCCACTGATAAGAAGAGGTTCCATTAAGTAGTTTCTGAAACATCTGAGACTCTTGTAATCAAAGTACAGCTCTTAATAACCTCAGGTAATATTCCTACTCTCAAGGCACTGTTCTCAGTTGATGGAGCTTCAATTTTTAGAGCTGCTATGAACAAAAACCCTGAATCCAGTTTCACCCCACTTTCTGCGTTAGAAGATCTAGTTACCCATTATTGGACATGCATCCACAATACAACCACATCTCTAAAGCCATGAGTCTGACCAATTAAACCTTCTGAACTACAGCATTAGCCTGCACTGTAACTTTACTTCCTCCTCCCTCAACTCTGCAGTCTGTTCTCCATTCTGCAGCCAGATGTAGCTCACTGAGACCTTGGTAAGAGATTCCTTTTACCTCCAGAATAGACACCTGAGTTTCAGCCAGATGTTCCAGTTCCAACTCCAGATCATCTGCTATTGTTTCCAACTTGAAGACAGACCCATGGGTTCTGAACACTCTCAGCTCAATTGTACTTATAAGCATTTGCACATCCTGGTGCCAGTTTCTGGGATAACTTAATATGTCTGTTCACACTAATTACCACAGGCCCATATAACTTGTGGAATTGACTTAGTACACTGGGCTTGAGTTTCTCAGGAGTTCCCAACCCTTGGACTGGGGTAATGGCACTTAAGACTCCCAGGAAACCACAACTGGCAGAACATAATGGTGGTTTGAGGGCCAGTAAGGGATTGGAACACCCTCCATTTATCTGTATAGGCTCCATTAGTACATCTACACTGGTGGGAGCCGGTGGGAAGAGGCAAGTCTTAGAGGAATCTGTCCATGGGAGGGTTAAATGGGCTCATGTCTCACTCTACCTTTGCCTGGTGTTGGGGTCAGGTGACTTCAGGCTAGCTTCTATCCTCTGTGCCTCAGTGCTCAATGTCACCTCTTACCAACAGTGTTGTGTGACTTTGAGCAAAGATGCAAATTCCCAAGGCCTCTGTGTCCTCATCACTCCTCTCTGATCTGTTCTTCCTTTGAAATTTCCTTTGAAGAAGCTTTTAAAACATATAGATTGTTTCCCTCCTTTCTCCAAAACTCTCCATGGCATCTAGAGTCCTCACGATGAAGGACAACCCTCTGCCTGCTATGCAGAATGTAGACCCCAGATTACCAACCCCCACCCCCAGTTTAGTCTCCCCTCCACAAATCTGCCTGAGCCAGCCCTTAGCCTGGAGCCTGCTCCCAAATGCCAGCACACAGGTGCTCAGACATGGGGTGCCCACCCACAAGCGCCTCCCTGTCCTGGATTGCTCAAAGACTTGAAAACTTTCATTAGATCTACTTGATTAAAAGAAATGGGAATCTAAGTGACATCTAGGTTATATTTCTCAAACCCTTGTTACTCAAATGTGGCAGTAAGACTCTCACCCAGAATGTCTGTTGAACATATCAAGTATCAACCAACTATGAAACTCCCCTCCGAGGGACACGATGGACCCAGACCAGGCTACCAATCACTCCCACAATAAGAAGGGACTAAACAGTCATAAAATTGATCATCAATGATTTCCTGTGAGAAAGATCTAAATCAAGAGGAGAAAATGTGAAAGAAGAATCAAAATGGGGTAAGCACTGCTACTAGAGTCACTCAAAATAGAATCAGGACACTGAGGAAATAGGGCCTATGCACCTCTCTTGTTTCTTGGAACACCATGAACTTTCAACTTTTGTCATTTGCAAACTCAGGCACCTCCTGGAACACATCCTCCTACTTTGGACTGAAATAGAGATAAAGTAATTCCTGTTAGCCACTAGCCAATCATTCATTACATAGATTAAATTCTTGCCAGCACCAATCATATCTCTTGCAAAATGACATCTAACCTGTTGTTTGCCTTTATAAGTTTGCATTCCCTGCTGGCAATTCAGAGCACACTTTTTCGTTGACTTTGTCTCCTGGATTGCAATCCCCTAAGACCCCAAATAATTGCTCTTGCTTTACAGCCTCATTGTCTTCTTGGTCAACATCACATAGAGGTAAGTTATTGGGTCACCCTGAAGCAGGAATATAAAGATGGGTATTTTTCTGTGGTTCCTGCATAAAACATCTCTTCTATCTGTATAGCCAGTGACTGTATGCCTCTTTCAATGAGCAGAATTTTTATCCATTTAAGGTCTTACTTGATATCCTGACTTTTATTCAATTCCTTTTAGGAACATGACATCAAGAACTGAACTCTCAGTGAGTAAGAACTCTGTTCAATTTCACTGTGCTAATAGAGTTGACTGAACTCTAGGGTGGCTTCTAACAGCATAAGTCCCAGTCCTAGGATAACTCTAGCCTCCCATTGACCTCAGCCTCCATTAAAATGCCCAACAGAGAAAGCTCAAGGCTGCCAGAATTCACTATTGTTTTAGCTAACCTGGAGGACAGACCTTTTTCTTTGAACTTAAAAGGGCTTACAATTGGAAATATGTATCTCATAACTCTCAAGGATTTGAGAGCTCTTCTTTTGAAATGTAATAACCAGGAAGGATAAGGCTTTTGTCTCCCACTTTTTGTGGGAGGATAGAATCCTAACTTCCATAACTACCAGCTAGCAAACACAGCTAAAATAATTGTATTTATGATGATCAACCCTTTGTGTTTTGTCGGTTCTGTCAGTCTACTGAACCCCTATTCTTCTTGCTCTTCATCCTCCCTTTAAAACAATAACAGGGGTGCCTGGGAGGCTCAGCCAGTTGAGCATCTGACTCTTGATTTCAGCTCAGGTCATGATCTCATGGTCGTGAGATTGAGCACAGTGTTGACTGTTGAATGTGGAGCCTGCTTGGCTCTATCTCCGTCTCCCTCTGTCCCTCACCAATGTGTGCATGCTCTCTCACTGTCTCAGATAAAATAGATAGATGATAGATAGATAGATAGATAGATAGATAGATAAGTAAATACAATCTTTAAAAAAAACACTTTAGGGGCTCCTGGGTGGCTCATTCAGTTAAGCATCTGACTTCAGCTCAGGTCATAATCTCATCATTCCCAAGATTGAGCCCCACGTTGGGCTCTGTGCTGACAGGTCAGAGCCTGAAGCCTGTTTCAGATTCTGTGTCTCCCTCTCTGTCTCTGCCCCTCCCCTGCACATACTCTCTCTCTTTAAGAAATAAATAAGCATTTAAAAACACAGTTTAAAATACTTAACCACTGCACAAATCAGAATGGAGTTGAACTTTTTGCTGCACTATCAATAGTTTGTCAACAAAATATGTTTTTAGTGCTGCAAAGTCTGGCTACGTTTATCTTTGACATCAATTTCTAAAGGGGAACAATGAGGGGTTCCTGGGTGGCTCAGTCGGTTAAGCGTCCAACTTTGGTCATGATCTCATGGTTCGTGGGTTCAAGCCCCGTGTTGAGCTCTGTGCTGACAGCCAGCTCAGAGCCTGGAGCCTGTTTCAGATTCTGTGTCTCCCTCTTTCTCTGACCCTCCCCTGCTCACACACTCTCTCTCTCTCTCTCAGAAATAAATAAAACATTAAAAAAATTTTTTTAAATAAAGGGGAACAATTAAACAACTGCTATTTAGATATAGGATGATGGGAGCAGTGCTCAAAGTTGTATCATATTTATAAATTGTGCTCTGAATTCCAAAATATTAGGAATATCATAAATCCCTAATTTTATCTCATTGCTGGGAAGTGATTATCATTTCTTTTGTGACTGTAGAAACTGTTCTACATGAGGAATTTATATTATCTGTATTCACCAGGGTTCTCTAGAGAAAAAGAGCCAATAGGATATATATACATATATATATGTATATATATGTATGTATATGTACACACACACACACACACACACACATTTATTATAGGAATTGGTTCACATGGTTTTGGAGGCTGAGTAGTCCCACAGTCTGTTCTTTGCAAACTGGAGAATCAGGAAAGCTGGTGATATAATTCAGTCTAAGTTCAAATATGAGAACCGTAAGTCTGCTGATAGAAATCCCAGTGCCCAGAAAACCAAGATTCAGGAGCTCCCATATCCAAGGGCAGGGAACGATAAGACTTGTTCTGCACACACATTGGCAGCAAATGAGATCAGAGCACCATCTCATTCCAGTGAATATGTTTGTCTCCTTTTCTCCTCTCTCTTCTACTTTATTTTTTTAAATGTTTATCTGTTTTTGAGAGAGACAGAGACAGAGACAGAGCGCGAGTTGGGGGGAGGGGCAGAGAAAGAGGGAGACAGAATCCAAAGCAGGCACCAAGCTCCACACTGTCAGCACAGAGCCCAACACGGGCTGTGAGATCATGACCTGAGCTGAAGTTGGACGCTTAACCAACTGAGCCACCCTCTTCTACTTTATGTTATTGGATAACTCTGATTACTTACCTGTACTATGGTCTGATGAACACCTCTGCACTGGTGTCTTCAGGGTTCCTGACATTCATCTCTGCTCTTTGCTCTTTGACAGTGACACATAGGTCTCTCAGCTCTGCTTTGTCTGCTGGGCAAATAAAACAAAGGTTCCAAGTGTGGTCCCTGGGCTATAATTTCCCTCCAGAACACCTTATCACTTATTTAACCAACTCTACATAGTTGTAGGGTCTCATTTTGTGCCATTTAATCACCCAGGATATTTTGAATCAAAATTGACTAACAATGGTAATAACTGTCTCATATTATTTATAGTATATACAACATGAATGCTACTCATGATTCTGACATAATTTAGTAAATTGTATAATGTTATTCCATGATAATATATGGCAGTGTTGAGAAATTAGGAGTTTGAGGAAGAAACTCATTTGTGATTAGAAAGTTATGCTGACACTGAAGAGATTTATTTTAAATTACAAAGCATAGTGGAGAAAAAATGGTGTTCCAGTTGGAGAGAGAAAGACCTGGGAATACTCTGAGTTGGAAGGGCACATGTGAGTTCAAATAACTGAAGGAAGATCAATGGCTCTGTGGTACAATGTATAATGGGGACAGTGAGAAAAGGAGAAAAATTAAGGAAGGCTTTCTCTGCCAGGGATCAGAGCTCACCCCAACCATCAGAATGATGTGGGTCTGTGGTTTAATTAGGTGGAATAAATAATCAATGTTGCTTATGATAAAAAGTGCTAAGTAGTCAACTGAAATAAATTTATTTTATTAAACTCTACATTTTAGCACCTTTAAAATTGTTTTTGATTGAAAGCTTTTTCTGTTGTTTTCAATGGTTCTTACTTAGAAGTAATACATTTATAGTATCTAGTGGCTGGCCTTTGGAAATTATGTTCTATAGAAGTGACTTTTAAAAAATATTTTAAATCTTTTTTTTTTTTTTTCTGAGAGAGAGACAGCATGAGCAGGGGAGGATCAGAGAGAGAGGGAGGCACAGAATCCGAAACAGGCTCCAGGCTCTGAGCTAGCTGTCAGCACAGAGCCTGACGCAGGGCCCGAACCCACAAACCGTGAGATCATGACCTGAGCTGAAGTCGGACACTCAACTGACTGAGCCACCCGGGCACCCCTAAAAGTCACTTTTAGAGATTATTATTTGCTTGGCTCCTGGAGGATACTTTCAAATCCTTAGATGCTCTTGCCTGTGTATCACCCAACTATAGTAAGTCATTTGCTTGTTATTACCACTAACATTTATTAGCATAATACTTGCCGCATCTCATCCCTAACCCCAAGTGACTTTATTAAGAGCTAGGGCTTTAAAAGAGGTTAAGGTTAAATGAACTCATAAGGGTGGAGTCTACCCCATTAGAACTCATTTCTTATATTGAAGAAAAAAAAAAGAACTGCTTTCTAACAAGAGGAATGGACACCAAGACTACGCTCACTTGTGAGGACACAGCAAGAAGGTGGCCATCCACAAGCCAAGGAGGGAGATCAGAGATCACCAAACCTGCTCAAACCTTCATCTCGCACTCCCAGCATCCGGAACTGTGAGAAAGTACATTCTGTTGTTGAAGCCACCTGGTCTGCAGTATTTTGTTGTGGCCGCCCCAGCAGATTAATACAGCTCTCACTTCATGTGTTCCCTTCACCAAAGACATAATGAGGCTCCACATCTAAATAGATATAGTTGGGGACACAACTATAAATTAACTTTTTTAAAACTTGAGAAGATTTAGTGTGAGCTTCCTATTTTGCTTCCACTTCTGTTAGAAACCTAAACTTAGCTCCAATTTGCAAATTCCAAACAAGAACCCAGAAGTGAGATACTCTTAGAATCATTACTAGTTCTTAGAAGTATGTTTGCAGGGCATAGCTGTGAAGTAACAGGGTCTAATATACCCTCCTGTCATAATCAACTATAAAAATGTACAGAATGCAAAGAAGTGGCTTTTTGCAGGCATTGGACTGACAGCACAAGGCTGTGACTTTGAGGAAAGGCTGCACATCAGTTGGGTTGCATCCTCTCATCCTTCTGCAGGGCACTTCCCAAACTTGCACAGGGAAGCAGAGCCCAGAGAGAGAGGAGACGGTAGACGCAACAGAGATCAGAGCTTAGGGCTGGGCGGGCGACAGGAAATTCTGCAGCTGAGTTCTTTTGTGTGCCCTGCTTGGAAAGGGTTGAGGATGATGATCTAGACCTTTAGGCCAGGTTATCCTGGTCCTCCCTACAGAGGTGGAAACCCTCCCTCTCTCACCAGGAGGCGGGTGCACACAGCTACCACCAGCCACTGAATCCCAGCTTCCTCCTCCAGAGGGCGTGTCTTCTTTGTTGGCACCAGAGGCTGATACCTCACCTTTAGCACCTGAGTAGTGCTAGTCCCATGTGTGGGGCCAATCTGCAGGGCAAGATACAGCTGGCACAATGTGGCCTGCCCAGACACTGCCGTAGGCACTAACGCCAAATCTGACCTCAACCAAGAGTGGGTGACAGTTTTGGTTCTGCAGGCCTAGTATAGCATCACCGGCATCCTGGCCTTCATGAGATACCCCGTGGCCCTGCTTCTCAGCCCTGGTGACCCGGAGAGCATCCTGACCAGCAAGGAAAGATTCTGAAGGACTCTAGAAGTTTCTGTGGCTTGGGAGGAGGGGCCCTGTGGGAACCTAGGGGCTCTTGGTAGACTGGGTCCAGCTGGGGCCTGCAGAAACAAAATGGAAGGCAGTTTTCACAAAATGGCAGCATTAGGTCCACAAAATGTGGAGATATGAAGGCATCAGGTATAAAATGAGGAAGTAACTGTAGGTTTTCCCAGATATATTAAGTGAGAAAAATCAATATATGGATCAGTATACAATGCATGACTGGATTTTTGCTAAGAAAAACAACATGTATTAAAATATGTTTGAACCAGACATATGCACAGATTGATGTGCTGATGCGCACATGTGCAGACACAATTCTAAAAGGATAATCCTATACTGTAAACTTTGCTTTTCTCCAGGAACTAGAATGATCAGAAACTATTCATATTTACTTTATAAATGTATATAACACAATCGTCTTTAATACAAAATTGATATTTTGACATCTTATATATTTTTTAAAGTTTTGGGAAACAAACATACACTGATGCATTTCTGCAAACTCAGTGCAGAAATTTTGCAGATTTATAAGGGATTCTAAGTAATTACAAGAAACACGGGCACCCTGTTCACAGAACTTACAAAAAAAAGGACAGACTGTTCTTCACATGCATCGAAATCACCTGGAGCTTGTTAAGACAGATTCTGGGGCCTGATTGTCGCAGTGGTTGACTCAGTGAACTGCATTCAGAACTGAGAAGATGCGTTTCTGGTGTGGGTCCCCAGATGACACTGAAGGCAAAGGTCCAAGGATCAAACTAGGAAAACCGGTGTTGTATGAAATCCAGCCTGGTTCTGGACCAGAGTCCACCAAGGGAGAGAAATGGAGGCTCCAAAAGATAGACCCAAGTTTTCTTACCCGTGTCCTCTGTTTTTTTATTTTTATTTTTTTATATTTTTATTTATTTCTAGGAGAGAGAGAGACAGCGAGACAGCGTGAGCAGGGGAGGGTCAGAGAGAGAGGGAGTCACAGACTCTGAAACAGGCTCCAGGCTCCGAGCTGGCAGTCAGCACAGAGCCCGACGCGGGGCTCGAACCCACGAACCGCGAGATCATGACCTAAGCGAAAGTCGGACGCCCAACCGACTAAGCCACCCAGGCGCCCCTTACCCGTGTCCTCTGAGTGTCTCTACAGTGAGGAAAGCAGATGAATGGTGAACTGGGCTTGAGTCCCACCCCTCCACTGCTGCTGAAACCTGTCAGAGCTCCACCAACCAAAGCCAGTTATTCACTTGCTTCTTCTGTCCCAAACTTACTTTAAAAATACCCATATGGGGCGCCTGGGTGGCTCAGTCGGTTAAGTGTCTGACTTCGGCTCAGGTCATGACCTCACAGTCCATGGGTTCGGTGGGTTCAAGTTCCACGTCGGGCTCTGTGCTGACAGCTAGCTCAGAGCCTGGAGCCTGTTTCAGATTCTGTATCTCCCTCTCTCTCTGACCCTCCCCTGCTCTCTCTCTCTCTCTCTCAGAAATAAACAAAAAAACATTAAAAAATTTTTTTAAATGCCCATATAGCTCATTCTTTACCTTGTTCAAGTGTTTTCTCAATGGCCCTCTTATTAGGGAGAACCTCCTCCCCTCTTACTGTGCTATGTAATATTATATTCCATTGTCTTCTTGTTTTTGTTCTTGTACCACATGCTGACTTACTATATAACTCCACGATTTTCTTTTACATTACCTGCCTGTGTTCTTTGAAGAATGTAAGATGCATGACGATGATGTGTCTCTTATGTCCCAAGGTCTCCCATTCACCTACAATACTACCTGAAACAGCATTTGCTCAGTGAACATTTGTTAAAGCTGTGAATAAACAGGACACCTCACCTTTGTGTTCATTTTCACAAATCTGGCTACTGTAAATATCCACTTCAACTCTCTTTCCAAGTTGGTATTGCTTAATGTTTTTGAGAATAAAAGCCCTGATAAAAATTCTCTAAGATCTTCACTTTCTTCAAAGTTCCCTGATATTTCCCCAAAGCTATGTTTGATACTGTCTTGAATAACTGCATAAAATTTATAACTCATTTTCTGAAATTTGCATTTTAAAACACTTTTGAGATAATCCCAATTCCCCATGGACAACTGTCCCTGCAGTTGCTGGAAGTTAATAATCACCTTGCAGTAAAGAGAGGAGATCCTGGGGCTCAAATGCCCCATCTCAGAGTTCAGATGCTCCCTTTCTACTTTGACCTTTACTGACTAGCAATAGTTCGGGTAGAGGGAGAGGGTTTTGTGTTGCTCTCAGTCTATCAACAATGATACAATCAGCTAGGAATGCCTGACGTTCAGTACCACCTGTGGGAGCCCTCATAGATATTTCCCTGGAGCCAATGTAATGACTGAAGCCCCCCTTGTGGTTTTTATTATGATTGCAGGATGCACGGCAAGGAAAACCATCAAGGAACTTTGAAAAACCAAGGTTAATTACTCACAGGCCATGAAAGATACAAAGCACACTCAAGGGCCACACAAGGAGGTCATAATTAGAGAGAGGGAGGGGGTTTGGATCTGGGGCTCTGCCTTGATTATGGTTGTGAGTGGGCTGCCCAGGGTTTCACAGGCTCCCTCTCTATTGGAGAAATTAAAACATAAGAGTAGGAATTAGGGTACAAATGGAAAAACAGGGTCACTTAAATGGTCAGTTATTTAGGTTACCTGGGGCTTTATACTAGTTATTTTACTAGTAGCTGTGTTATATAGCTGGCAATATGCTTTTTCCAGATGGATGTCTTTGAAATTGATGTCTTGGCGATCAAAAGTTTATTGTGAGTCCCTTACACTACAGGCAGGGATGAATAGGTCGAGCACAGAGAGTTTTTAGATCACTGAAACTTCTCTATATGATATTATAATGGTGGATACTTGTCATTATACATTTGTTCAAACGCATAGAATGTACAACACCAAGAATGAATCCTTACACAACTATGGGCTTTGGATGATAATGACATATCAATGAAGGTTCATAAATTGTAACAAATATACCTCTCTTGTCGGGGTATACTGGTAATGGGGGACCTTTGGAGGGAAGGCAGAGATATATGGGAAATCTGTACCTTTTGTTCAATTTTGCTGTGATCCTAAAACTTCTATGAAAAATAAAGGCTATTACACACACGAAGGTAGCATTAGTTAATATGCTCTTAGATTGAGATGTTCCTCAGATTTCTAAAAGAAATTGAGTATATCCTAGTATATAGAGTAAAACATAAGGATAAAAAATGTTTTTCAGTGTGTAGGACACAATCACTGATAATATAGGTAAGGGAGAAGTTTTCTGTGGGATCCAGGCGCAGAGCTCCTGTTTATCCACCAGCTTCAGGGCAGTCTGACATCCTTCTTCCTTCCCCGTCAAGACCCGGTATGGAGTCTTTCTAGTCTTCCTGACCAAGCATAATGAAACAACACTGAATAGCGCTTCAGGCCACAGCATTTGAAGAGCAATAATATAACGTTTCCAGCTATAAAAGGACTCATCTTATGACCGAATGATTAAGGCGATTTATGTTAAGCAGATCTGGGAGCATCTCACATTAGATTTTTAACCTCTGGGAGCATGCTGACTCGTTGGAGTGTGAAACGATGTCTTTCCTCTCTGCCTTTGACAACAGGCGAGGCCTCTTCCTCCCTTGTGGTATGAATACTATTCCCAGCTTCCCTTGCAGGGCCGCGCAGCCAGGGTCAGAGTAGAGAATGCTCTCTCCCGCCACCTCCCGAGCTCTAAACCACATTACCCAGAAGACCGTGCGTCAAGAGGAGCCAATGGAGGATCAGGACGAGGCATACCCGTGCGTGAGCATCGCGTGGGGCGGGACTTCCGGCCCCTTCTCCCGGCCGGTTTTTGGAGTTCTTGGGGAAGCCTGGCGCAGAATTGAGGCCTGGGTGACAGGACGGAGTAGGTGTGAAAAGAGTCGTCCTCACGGCCGGGACGCAGGTTCGCGGCTCGCCGACGTCTTGCGGGCTGCCCTGCGCCGGGGCCGGAACAGGGACCGCCGGCCCGGGTGTCCGCGGCGGCCAGAGTCCGATGGCGGCGGCTGTGCGCAGGGACCGGGCTCAGGTAAACGCGCCGCCCCGGGCCCTCCCCGCTCTCCCCCCATCCAGACCCTCGAGGCCCGGGCCGCGGTGTACAGGCCGGGGAGGCGCTCGTGGGCGGGGACCCCGTGTCTGAGCGCTGGCGTGACGGGGTGCGGGAGCGGGCTGCAGGGGAGGGCCACATGGTGAGGAGAGGGGCCCAGGGTAAGGAGAGGGGCACATGGTGAGGAGGGCCTGACTTCATGTGAGGACTCTGGACGCCAAGGAAAGTTCTGGCCAGAGGAGGGACACGATCTCCGTTAGGGTTGAAAAACTCCCCCAAGGAGTTCAAGGGAAGAGCAGATTGAAGGAAGGTGGGGAGTTCGTTGAGGCACTGGGAGGTTGGATCTTTGTGCAAGGTCACACAGCTGGTAAAAGGCCATAATGAGCACTGACGCCCAGCGGTTAGACAGCCAGCCTGAGGTCACTTGGCTCCAGGACCTGAGAAGGTAGAGACGGGGCAGGAGCCCATCAACCTCCCTTTCCACCACCTAGCGTAAGACCTGCCTTTTTCCGCAGAATGCCAGGACTGCAGAAATACCTTTGGAATCAACACAGGTATGTAGAGGGGGCCCTAATCCCTTACTGGCCCTGACGTCCACTCAGATGTTCTCTGGATCGTGGTGTCCTGGGACTCTTATGTGCCATTTTTCCCAGTCCTCGGGTCCAGGGACCCTAGAGAAACCCCATCTCAGGGTCCTGAGCTCATGTCAGGGGTGTATGTGTTCCCATTTCCTGTCAACCAACATGAACAAGTGTGTAGAGTTAACCCTGGACCAGGTACCAGGAAATGCAAACACATAAAGGTAAAGCTGAGCTGGGGTGTTCAGGAACCACAGGTCTCCTTTTTTGATACAAGCAAAGAGCAAGTGTCAGGACAGGAATGACTGCCTGAAAAGTTGGGTGTCTATCCTGAAGGTAATAGGAGGTTTGGCCCAGAGGAGAGAGGTAATGTTAGCAAGGTGGAAACAGTCTCCTAACTGTAAAGTGGAGAACAGACCATGGGAATGAGAGAAGAGCAAGGAAAACCAGGGTGGAAGCTACTACCATAGTCTAGGTGAGAGTTAATGGGCCAGGGTGTGGCTTAGGGTGATTGTGTTTCTGGGGATGCTACCGTGGGATGCAAGTTTTAAAAAGGCAAAACTAGATTTTCTAATGTGGGTGGTGAGGGAGGCAAACGGAGGTATCAGGGATAACAGGGTGATTGATCTTTGCAGCTGAAGGGATGGGAGTTCCAACTGAGATGAAGTTGGTAGTAGGAATAGTATTCACTGGGAATATCAGGAACTTTGTTTTGGCCATGTTAGGAGTCTGAGGTATTTCAGAGACCACTTAGCGGAGACGTCAAATTGGCATCTAGAAACACAAGTTGGGAAATCAAAAGAGGGATTCAAATTGGAGACGTTCATAATGTGGTAGTTACTGTATGGTCCCAAGTAAGTAAACTGTGGTTACATTTAGAAGATATAGGGGCACCTGGGTGCAAGTCAGTTAAGCCTCTGACTTCGGCTCAGGTCATGATCTCATGGTTTGTGGGTTTGAGGCCCGCCTCGGGCTCTGTGCTGACAGCTAGCTCAGAACCTAGGGCCTGTTTCAGATTTTGTATTTCCTTCTCTCTCTGACCCTCCCCTGCTCTCTCTCTCTCTTTCTCAGAAATAAAACATTAAAAAAAAAAAAAGAAGATATAATCTTCATATTCATGGTCATGAAGCTGTTTATGGGCAGGAGGTGGAGGGTGGGGGCTGAGCACTAGGCCTCTTGCTCTTGCTTGGGACCTGAGTGACAGTATTGGAATTCTTAAACGCAGGCGAGGGAAGTATGTAGCTCTAAAGGTAGGGTGTATCAGACAGGCTAGTCTAGCAGGTGGCCAAAGCTTCCAGGATAAGAGTGGACATGAGGGAGATGTAGAGAGAAGGGGTACTCGAGGCAAGATGCCACTCAGGCCAGAGCTCTTGGCTTATTCACATCCCTGTGGATTCACCATGATTTGTGAGGACGTTGGTGTTGCATTCAGCCTGGTGGGTATGATCAGTGGCAAATATATGGACATTTGTGAGAATCAGTACGACTGGGGTGGGTGATAGATGGAGTGGGCTCTGAATGAGAGGTGGACAGAGAAGGTTGTCATTGCTGAGGGGACAGCCTGTACAGCACAAAAATGGAAGAGGGCCCTGGGTATTGAGATCCACAACTGGTTCTGTGTGGCCGAGTCTCAGGCGTGGGACAGAGCCACGTAGGGAGGCCTTCATAGAAGGATTAGGTGTTTCCAACTCTAGTGGGAGCCGTGGGCGTTCTGGGCTAGTGTGGGTTCTGTTTGAATTTGCCAAGCAGCTCTGGATGTTTTCTGCTAAGTTTATTTTATGGCCTAAAATTAAGGCTTGTTTTTATGTGCTGCCTTGACACCTGTTGAAACCCCAAGTCCCTGACATGGCCAAGAGTGTACTCTTGGGTAAAGTCTCCCAGCCAGGCATCCCTTTTCATCAAGAGGACCAGAGCACTTCCTACTTCTTCCTTTGAGGCGGGCTTCACTTCTCTACTGGCCCATGGAGTTATTCACACAAGCCATTCACATCGTCCTGTGGGAACCAGATGGCACCCCAACTCTTGATCTTGTAAGACTTGCACCCCACAGGCCCTGGTCATTCCCCCTTTCCCAGTGTACAGCATTCACGTGGCCCTGTAAGGCGGGTGGTGCCCTCTCCTCCCGGCTGTGAGTATATGTAATAAACCACTGTTCACCTCATCTGTCCAGTGTCCAGTACTTTGTGTTTGGTCGTCCCCATAAGCCTAGGACAGGCATTCTGCTCTTACCAGTGGCGTAAAGGAGGAGTACCTAAAACAAAAGTGACTTATAGGGAGATCAGGGAGACAATCTGTGCCGCAGGGCATTGTGCCATCAGCGTTCCAGGAACGTGAGACTGTGAATTTTATTTTTTTTATTTTTTTATTTAAAAAAAAATTTTTTTTTAATGTTTTTTATTTATTTCTAGGAGAGAGAGAGAGACAGCGTGAGCAGGGGAGGGTCAGAGAGAGAGGGAGTCACAGACTCTGAAACAGGCTCCAGGCTCCGAGCTGGCAGTCAGCACAGAGCCCGATGCGGGGCTCGAACCCACAAACCGCGAGATCATGACCTAAGCGAAAGTCGGACGCTTAACCGACTAAGCCACCCAGGCGCCCCGCCTCTGTGAATTTTAAAGAATACCTGGAGAAGGAGTGTGTCTGATGGTCTCAGGGCCCTGGAATGAGATTTACACAATAGATCATATTTGGGCAGAGGAGTAGCTTGACAGAAGTGGATGAGTTCATCCTGCCAGGGCCACAGCTTAGACATCTGCTCACCTGCATCTTACTGCTGCTGCTCGGACCTTGTGACCAGTGAACCCACGAAGAGCCAGCAGCACAAGCTGTCTCAGGGCCTGGTTTGTTCCCCGAGTTGGAGGCTTAGGAGGAGAGCGGGCTGGGGGTAGATGTGTATGGGATGGATTGTGGGTACTCAGGAGAAGGGCTGTTGGTGGTTTCATCTGTCACCATCGTGACAGGACACTGTGTCCTTTGAAGACGTGGGTGTGTACTTGTCCCAGCAGGAGTGGGTTCTCCTTGGTGAGGTTCAGAGGCACTTCTGCCACGATGTAGTGCTGGAGAACTTTGAACTTACACCCTCTCTGGGTAAGGCTCTCACACCCACCCCTGTACCCTTAGGTATTCTCCACTCTTCCATTTTTTCCCCAGGGGCTCGTCTGGGAGAAGGCTGAGCATTTGTTCCTTTCTCATTTCCTTCTCTGATGATTTAGGCCGTGGACCTGACCTAGTTTGGGCCTGAAAGGCTCTGCCCATAATTGGGAAACAGACTTCATTTTTCAGGGATGTTCTTGGTCTCACGTGACTCTTTTTTTTTTAATGTTTATTTACTTTTGAGAGAGAGAGTGAGTGTGGTCACATGAGCTGGGGAAAGAAAAAGGGGGACAGGATCTGAAGCAGGCTCTGTGCTGACAACAGAGAGCCTGACACAGGGCTCGAACTCAGGAACCATGAGATCATGACCCGAGCTGAAGTCAGTCGCCCAACTGATTGAGCCACCCAGGCGCCCCTCAGGTGACTCTTGTGATGGAATTTTCCAGCCTTCTAGGCACAAACCTGGGAACAGCTTGCCTTCCACTGTTCTGGTGTGCATGATGACGAAGGCCTTATTAAGTTACCTTTAATCTTGGGGGTTCCAGTCCCTGTGTATGTGGTGGCTGAAAACAGCTATCTGAGCTCTTCTGCTGAGAACAGCTGAGCTGTGCTAGCATAAAGGTGTGACCGGCTTTTGCTGGGACCCCAAATTTGGTGTGCCTCAGTGGCAGAATACATGTAGCTCTCTTCATTTTGGCCTAGTTTGCGTTGCTGCCGTTGGTCTCCCAGAAAGACTGCAGGGCCTTCTGGTCCTTTTTTGTAGCTTGGATGGTGTTGGTGTTGGTGTTTTGTACGTTCAGAGGTCAGCCTGAGGAGGAGACAGTTGCGAAGATCTCTGGTGTTTGTGGGAGTAACAGATTGTTCTCTTCTTCATAGAGGATGTCACGCTGTGCTCAGCATTGGTAAGGGAAATCCCTTCCACAGGTCCTGCGAAGGAGCATGTGCCCTGGTGTTCAGAATTCTTTAGGGTGGCGGCACTGATTGAAAGATTTTAGGGGGATGGGGTGCCTGGGTGGCTTAGTCGGTTAAGTGTCCAACTCTTGGGTTTAGCTCAGGTTGTGATCTCACAGTTGTGGAATTGAGCCCCACATTGGGCTCTGTGCTGACACCGTGAAGCCGGCTTGGGATTCTTTCTTTCAAAGTAAATAAACAAACTTTTTTTTTTTTTCTTTAAGAGAAATTACAGGGGGACTCATAACTGTTCTAAAAGACTGGACTTATAGGGAGTGAGGAGACTACAACAAACTGATTGGATTGTGCCTCTTCTAAAAGGGCATCCACAGGGGTGCCTGGGTGGTGCAGTCAGTTAAGCATCCGACTTCGGCTCAGGTCATGATCTCACGGTTCGTGGGTTTGAGCCCCACGTCGGGTTCTGTGCTGACAGCTCAGAGCCTGGAGCCTGTTTCAGATTCTGTGTCTCCCCCTCTGTCTGCCCCTCCCCCACTGGTGGTCTGTCTCTCTCTGTCTCAAAAAAAAAAAAAAATGGCATCCACGATGTTTAGTCCCTGTGGCTGTGAAGGATGAGGCGGTACAGAAATTCTCAGGATTTCCAGAAGAGTGTATCTTGTGTAGCTGAGGGCCTGTCAGAAAAAATAATCTAGGTGCTCGGTTAAGCGTCCGACTTCAGCTCACGTCATGATCTCACGGTTCGTGGGTTCGAGCCCCGCATCGGGCTCCGTTCTGACAGCTAGCTCAGAGCCTGGGGCCTGGTTCGGATTCTGTATCTCCCACTCTGACCCTCCCCTGCTCACACTCTCTCTCTCTCTCTCTCAGAAATAAATAAAAAAATAATCTAAAGGTTTTACGAATCTTTCACTTCTTTTGGGCTATTTCAAGGCCATTGCTGTGCGGTGAGGAAAACCCGGTGTAGAGAGAAGGGAGATGTCTTGGTCAGTTATGTGGACTTTGTGCTTCAGCCTGCAGTCCTTTTGAATCGAGTGGAAATGGGTTTCATTGCTCACCAATATTTGTACCACTGAGGAGGGTGTCCCCTACTGGGGCATGAGGAGAGATGGTGGAGTCAATATTGGAAAATTTTACAAAACAGTAGGAAATCCAGATTTTTATTTTGAATGATGTTTCTAAAGCTATGATAAGGTATAGATGACATGCAGTAAGCTGTACATATTCAAACTGTGCAACTAAATAACCCAGGAAACTCATCACAATTATGATAATAGACCTGTCCATCACTCCCATATTTATAATGATGCCCCTCTCTCTCTGCCCTGCCTGCCCTTCAGGCTACCATTGGTTTACTTTCTTTTATAACAGGTTGGTTTGCATAGCCTAGAATTCTATATGATTGAAGTAATATATTGTTTACCCTTTTTCTTTTACTGCCATGGATGCCCTCTCTGGAATGTTTGTTTTCAGATTCAGGATTGATACTTATATGGTAGTTTGTTATTTTTATACTGCTGCGAAGTATAATTTTTATGAACTAACACTATTTGTATTTTCATTTGTCTCTTTATCGATATTGACTTCTTTCCAGTTTTGGTTGTTACAAATAAAATTGCTAGACATTTTAATACAATTCCTTATGTGGCTGTGTTTCATTTCTCTTGTGTTAGTACTTCAGTACTTCAGAGTGCAATGCTGGAGTCACAGGCTAGGTGAATGTCTTAATTTTTTAAGAAATGTCAAACTGATCTAAAATGGTTCTCTCAGGGTGTCTGGGTGGTTCAGTCAGTTGAGTGTCGACTTCGGCTCAGGTCATGATCTTGTGGTTCGTGGGTTCAGGCCCCACATCAGACTCTGTGCTGACAGTTCAGAGCCTGGAGCCTGCTTCAGATTCTGTGTCTCTCTGTCTCTCTGCCCTTCCCTTCCTTATGCTGTGTCTCTGTCTCTCTCTCAAAAAATAAAAAATAAACATAAGAAAAAAGGTTCTCTCTACTAGCAGCATATGAGAGTTCTGGTTCTTCCATATTCTTGCCAGTAGTAGATACAGTTAGTCTTTTAAAATTTTGTCAGAGGTGCCTGGGTGGCTCAGTTGGTTGAGTGTCCGACTTTGGCTCAGGTCATGATCTCACCACTTGTGGTTCGAGCCCTACATCCAGGTCTGTGCTGACAGCTCAGAGCCTGGAGCCTGCTTCAGATTCTGTGTCTTCTTCTCTCTCTATCCCTCTCCTGCTTGTTCTCTCTCTCTCTCTCTCTCCCCCACCCCCCCAAAAATAAACATTAAAAAAATTTTTTTTTAAGTTTTAAAATGAATTTTGGCAAATAAGATAGAAAACAAAGGAAGATCATGTGTTGTGCCACAAAACAAGTCTTAACAAATTTAAGAAGGTTGAAATAATATCTAGTATCTTTTCTAACCACAGTGGTATTAAACTAGAAATAAACAACAGAGGAAAATGGGAGAACTCACAAATAAATGGAAATTAAACAACACACTTCGTGAACAACCAGTGGGTCAATGAAGAACTCAAAAGGGAAATCAAAAATTATCTTGAAACAAATGAAAATGAAAATACAACATACCAAAACATATTAGATGCAGGGAAAGCAGTTGTAAGGAAAGATTATAGATCTAAATGCCTACATTAAGATACAAGATGGATTGGGGCACCTGGGTGGCTCAGTCGGTTAAGTGTCTGACTTCAGCTCAGGTCATGATCTCACGGTTCGCGGGTTCGAGCCCTGCATGGGGCTTTGTGCTGACAGCTTGGAGCCTGGAGCCTGCTTCTGATTGTGTGTCTCCCTGTCTCTCTGCCCCTCCCTGCCTCAAGCTTTGTTTCTCTCTGTATCAAAAATAAACATTAAAAAATATTTTTTTTATAGATACAAGATGGATCTCAAATAAACAACCTTACTTTGTACTGCCAGGAATTAGTAAAAGAATAAGCCCCAAATTAGCTGAAGAAAATAAGTGATAAAGATTATAGCAGAAATAAATGAGACTAGAAAAACAACGGAAATGATCAGTTAAACCAATAATTTTTTTAATGTTTATTTTGAGAGAGAGTGAGTAGGGGAGGGGCAGAGAGAGGGAGAGAGAAAGAATCTGAAGCAGGCTATATGCTATCAGTGCAGATCCCAACGTGGGGCTTGATCTCGCAAACCATGAGATCACGAACTGAGCCAAATCAAGACACTTAACTGATCGAGCCACCCAGGTACCCTCCTTTTCTTTTTTAAATGTTTGTTTATTTTGAGAGAAAAAATGCTTTAAGAAAAGCAAAATGACAAAACTAGCTAGATTAGCCAAAATAAAAACCAGAAAGGGTCCAGTTAAAATTTTATAAAATGCGGAGGCTTTGCAGCTGATAGCACACAAATAAAAGGACCACGAGAGACTGCTGTGAACAATTCTAGAGCACGGAGCAAGAAGGCAAAAGCAGTAAGGTTTGGGGTTTTGAGGTCCATCTGGTGACAGCAACGACCGAACAACTGGCCTGTTCCCTAGATGAGAGCTGTTGAAAGTCTAGTTACAGGGAGAAAACCAAACATTCACGTATTTTCCGGGAGTTGGGAAGAGAGCTGTCCACATCTCAGGCATTTGTGTGTGCTTGCACATCCTGTCAGGACAAAATTCCATAGTCCCTTCACGTTAGGTTTTGTTTCATTTGAAACAGTATTTCTACTCTCAAACACGTAACTCCTACAAGATTTTTAATTTATAATTCATGACAACTTACATCATTTGTAACTCAAGGGAACTCATAGCAAACATCAGTTGCTTCATCCCTGGAATCCAGTCACTCAGACCAGAAATAGAATTTAAAAGGTTTCCCTAAAGCACAGATACTTGTGAGTAGAAAGAATGAAAAGAGCAGAGGGGTCAAGAGAAGGGATAAGATTAGATGAATTTCAATTTTTATGAATTTCAAAACTTGAATTTTGAAACTCATAAAATCACTTAAAACCTTTGCTTTCTGAAGTAACTCAGTCTCTTCCTGAAATTCATGTTTTCTCCCTTTAAGGAGGGAGGGAAGATTTTTTTTTTCTCTTTTGCAGGTCACAGGATTTTTTTTCCTATGGAAGCACAATCCTGATTTCTTGAGCATGTCCTCAGCCAGCTAGAGAAACATTAGTCGTAACCCAGGCGGTGTCAGATTTGGAGTCTCTGCCCGAATTGGGAGCTTCCCACACACTGCATCTTCCCCTCAATGGCCACGGCTCTGCAACGTGAAAAGGAAACAGGAAGCTTTCAAAACGCAGATGGAACAGCAGACGGAAGACCAATGCTATCTGATTGCACTGTAAAGATTAGGTTTCCTAACTACATCAAAACTACAGCTCCATTCTTGAGGATTCTACCAAATCGTGTGAACAACAGAGAAAATGTCTGACATCTAGGACAACTCTGTAACATTTCGTATTCATTTGCTGGGAATAAAGCCATATGAAGAATATTCCAAGTCTGAGGCGCCACTCCAGATGCCTCATCATTCTCCCATGTCCCCCTTTCCGGAAGTTTAGTACACTTTTACAGGTGTATACATTTAGTAAGTTACGTGTGGCCAAGTATGATCTTGGGTCAGAGAGATAGGAGCAGACACATAGGGTAAAGCAAGAGAGAGTGATGCAGCAGGCAGAGGTGAGGGAGGAGGAAGATTAAGGTTAGAACCACAGATTAAAAAAATATCAGAAAGTGGCACAATTCTAGAAAATGAGAGAGGTTTTTTTTTTAAATATGGAAAACATGAAATGTTTCCTCATGAAAATCATATTTAAGTCAATTGTTTCCTCATGGTATAGAGAATGAGAAGCAGTTTGCTAGAAAAACTAGAGGCAAGCTATAGAGAATGAAGCTAAAGTGGAGACTGCTGGAAATCAGCTTCTAAGATGGGACAGTATAAGTCTTCAGTAGTGAGGAAAACGACTGCATGTCAGGAACTGAACAAAAGTACATTTTCTAACAATTGAAATGGACTTAAACGGAGACTAATCAATACAGAATTCTAATAAAGAATTATTATTCTTTTTATTATTATTTTGCCAAGTCAGCAAAGTGTCTCTGTGCCCTGATGTAAAAGAATTGGTAGGAACAGTTTTTGGAAACAGAATAGATTCACACGGAAAAGAATGCATTCCAAAACAGCAGTTATGGCAGCGCCCTGGGGTGCTGCACGTTGCAGTACTGCTTTCTGAGTCCTAGTCTCTGTTGGATTCTGAGCCTGGCACTCCCCCTCTCATCAGGATAATCTCCAAGTTTCCGTTGTTATAGCTGTGCATTGAGGATCTGTGTGTATGTGACTTGGACCCTCCCACAACTTCCTTCTAGAATTGTGCTAATATCCTAAAGCTCAGATTCATAATACAGTTGGATGATAATTAGTCATCGGTCAGTTTCTAGAATCTAGAATTACTTTCAAGGTTCTGAATAGTTGTGAGGAGCAAAGAATAAGCAGTGAAGACTTTTGCCCTCACACCCTACAATCTAACAGTATGTAGAGAGTGCCTAAATTTTTTCCTCAAGTAACTAACTGCAGGACATTTTTATTATAAATCTATTTTTCACATTGACTTTCACCCAGAGATTAAAGGGGAAAGAAGAGCTACTGACTGACACTCGTGCATTCCATGCCCCTAAATGTGTACATTCCCCAATTAACTATGTAAAAGTTTTTAATTAAAAGTGTGATAATCTCTAATTTTTAAATAAACTTATTTTTTAAAGTTTATTTATTTATTTATTTGAGAATCCCAAACAAGCTCCACAGTGTCAGTATGGAGCCTCATCTCACACAAACTGTAAAATCGTGACCTGAGCTAAAATCAAAAGTCGGATGCCCAACCGACTGAGCCACCCAGGTGTCTCGATAAGATAAACATTAATTTTTTTTTTTTAATTTTTAATGTTTATTTTTGCGAGAGAGAAAGAGAGAGAGAGACAATGTGAACAGGGAAGGGGCAGAAAGAGAGAGAGACACACAGAATCCGAAGCCAGGCTCCAGGCTCTGAGCTGTCAGAACAGAGCCCGACTTGGGGCTCGAACCCACCAACGGTGAGATCATGACCTGAGCCGAAATTGGACGCTTAACCAACTGAGCCATCCAATCACCTCTAAAATAAGTTTATTTTAGAGCAGTTTTAGGTTCACAGCAAAATAGAGCAGAAAATTCGGGAGTTCCTGTATACTGCCTGCCTGTCCCCAGATGCACAGTCTCCCCAACTATGAACATCCAATATTAGGGATGTTCATTTATTACAATCAACGAATCTAAACTGACACATCATTATCACCCAAAGTTCAGAGTTTATTTTCATAGTTTAAATTAGAGCCTGCTTTTGGTGTTAAACATTGTATGGATTTGACACATGTATAATGATACATATCCATCATCATAATATACAGAATGATTTTACTGCCCTGACAGTCCTTCATGTTCTGTGTATTCATCCACCCTGTGCCTTAACCCCTGGAAACTACTGATCTTTTTACTGTCTTCAAAGTTTTGTCTTTTTCTAAATGTTACATAATTGGAACCACACAGTATGTAGCCTTTTCAGATTATTTTCTTTCACTTAACATATATTTTTAGTTCTTAGTGTCTTTTTCATGGCTTGAAAGTTCATTTCTTTCTAGTGCTGAATAATATTCCATTGTATGAATGTACTAGGGTTTATGTATCCATTCATCCATTAACGCAAATCCTGGTTGCCTCCCAGTTTGGCAGCTGTGAATAAAGCTAGTATGAACATCTGTGTGCAGGTTGTTGTGTGGGTGTGTTTTCAACCCATTTGAGTAAATATCAAGGAGTGTGATTACTGGATCATGTGGTATGTTTGGTTTTGTTAGACACTGTCAGACTGTATTCCAGAGTGTCTATGCAAGTGTGCACTCCTACCAGAAATGAATGAGAATTCCTGCTGCTTCACATTCTCACCAGCATTTGATGTTGCCAGTGGTTTGGATATTGGCAATTCTATTAGGTGTGTCATGGTACCTCACTGTTTTAATTTGCTATTTCTTTTTTTTTTTTTTTTTAAATGTCACTTTTTACCTAACTTCTTTTTTTTTTTTTTTTTTTTTTTTTTTTTTNCAGACTGAAACAGGCTCCAGGCTCTGAGCTGGCAGTCAGCATAGAGCCCGACGCGGGGCTCGAACCCATGAACCGCGAGATCATGACCTAAGCGAAAGTCGGACGCTTAACCGACTAAGCCACCCAGGCGCCCCTTAATTTGCTATTTCTTAATGACATGATGTTGAACATCATTTCATATGCTCAGTTGGCGATATACGTATCTTTGGTGAGCTGTGAAGGTCTTTTGTCCATTTTTTTAATGGTATTTTTTGCCCACTTTTAAATTGAGTGTTTTGTTGTTACTGTAGGGTTTTAAGAGTTCTTTGTATGTATTTGATAACCGTCTTTGATTAGATGTGTCCTTTGCAAATGTTTTCTTCTGATCTGTGGCTTGTCCTCTATTCTCTTGACATTGTCTTTCCTGAGCAGAAGTTTTTGAATTTTAATGAAGTCCAGCTTATCAGTTATTGCTGTAATGTATTGTGTCTTTGGTTTTGTATTGAAAAAGTTATCACCATCCCCAAGATTATCTAAGTTTTTCCCTTTATTACCTTCTAGGAATTTTATAGTTGTTATTGTTATACATTTAGGTCTGTGATCCCCTCTGAGTTCATTTTTGTGAAAGGAATAAAGACTGTCTAGATTTTTTTTTTTTTGCATGTGGATGTCCAGTTGTTCCAGCTTATTTGTTGAAAAGGAAAAGATTATCTGTGCTCCATTGCATTGCTTTGTTACTCTGTCAAAGACAGTTGACCGTAGGTCTATCTCTCCACTCACTATTCTGTTCCATTAATCTTTTTATAGATTCTTTAGCCAGCAACACATTGTCTTGATCACTGTTGCTTTATTTTTTTTTTAATGTTTATTTATTTTTGAGAGAGACAGAGAATGAGCAGGGGAGGGGCAGAGAGAGTAGCTGAAATTGGATGTAGCTGAAATTGGACACTTAACCGACTGAGCCACCCCAGCACCCCTGTCACTGTTGTTTTATAGTAATCTTGAAGTTGAGTAGTCTCAGTCTCTGACTTGGTTCCTTTTCTTGAATATTGAATTAATTAGCTACTTTGGTTCTTTTGCCTCTCCATGCAAACTTTAGAATCACTTTGTCAATATCCACAAAATAACTTGCTGGGATTTTTATTAAGAGTGTGTTGAATATATAGATAAATTTGGAAAAAACTGACATCTGGACAATAGTGAGTCTTCTTGTTCATGAACCTGGTATATTTCTCCATTTATTTAGTTCTTTTTTGGTATCTTTCATCAGAATTTTGTAGTTTCCCCATATATATCTTGTACATGTTTTGTTAGCTTGATAACTAAGTATTTCATTTTGGGGGTACTAAAGTAAATGGTAATATTTAAAAAAATTTTTTTTTCTGAGAAAGAAAGACAGTGTGAGCAGGGGAGGGTCAGAGAGATAGGGAGACACAGAATCTGAAGCAGTCTCCAGGCTCTGAGCTAGCTGTCAGCACAGAGCCCGACGCAGGGCTTGAACCCATGAACTGTGAGATCATGACCTGAGCTGAAGTCGGACGCCCAACCGAGCCACCCAGGCGCCCCTGGTAATATTTTTTATTTCAAATTACATTTGTTCATTGCTGGTGTGAAACAATGATTTATAAGAAATACTATTATATATCATTTCTCAGATACACTGGTCTTCATCCATAGTTCCTAAAAACGGTTCAGAGCCATAAAGGTAAAATGAGTGTCTTGTTATTAATGAAGGTGATTTTTCCTTTCTAAACCCACCCAGGGCCAGGGCCAAGTTGCTAGGAGGAGCGATCATGTGATAAAGGATTCGAATTTGCAATCCCTTCCCCCCAACCCCCACTTCTGGGGAAGGACGGGCTGGAGGTTGCATCAGCCAATGGCCAATGACTTAGTCACGACTCTGTAATAAAGCCTTCGTAAAAACTCAAGAGGACAGGCTTTTGGTCCTGCTGGAGAAGTTTCACACTTGGAGAACCAGAACGTTTCCATGTGCCACCAAGCCAGGCCCCAAGCTTCTGCTGTAAGAATTCTGGAGATGGATAGGCGTGATGGTTGTACAGCGTGTGAATGTACTCACTGCCACCAAATTGTGCACTTAAAAAGTCGTTAAAATGGTAAATTTTTCCTTATGTACCTTTTACCATAATAAAAAATGTTAATTACTTAAAGATTATTTTCTAAACTGTTAGTGTTTTTCACTAATGAATTTTTAATTCTTAAACTTATTTTAGAGCAGTTTTAGGTTCATAGCAAAATAGAGCAGAAAGTACAGGGAGTTCCTGTATACCGCCTGCCTGTCCCCAGATGCGCAGCGTGTTCCACTAGGAACATCCTATATCAGAGTGGGTCGGTCGTCTGTCACAATGAATGAGCCTAAACTGACACATCATTATCTCCCCAAGTTCATAGTCTAAATTAGAGTTCACTTTTGGTTTGTACATTCAGTGTTTTGGAGTTCTGAGGGAGGAGGATCTATTGGGGAAACAAACAAAATACCTGCTGACCAGAAAAGCTTTCCACACACAAGCAAAAGAGAAAGAAAACAGTTTTATTATTAAATAAGCATTAAAACAATGCGATGTGCCTCACAGGCAACCCAGTAAAGAGACTGTGGCATCAGTAAGAAACCTCACCTTTTTTGTATGGTCAGGCAGATACAACATGTTACGTACATGTTCTTAAGAAAAGTGGGAACTGGCCCCCAAGTGAGAAGATGTGACCGCACAGTTTGCCACGTGGTCCATCCTGAGTTCGCTGGGGTGGCCGCTTGCATTTGCTCAGTGCCTTGATCTAAGTGAACAGTAACCTATACCTGCCAGAAGTGACTACAGAGAGGGTAAGATACAGAGTCCCTGCTTCCGGGAACAGCGTGTGGCTGTGATCCTTGAGGGAAGGATGGCACAGCAATGGAGGTGTGCTCCTCCCTCCTGCCGGGGCACTCTCTAAACCCGCCCTAGCGAAGTGGAGCCCAGACACAAAAGGCCGGGGCACCATCAGTCTGAACCCGGGGTTCCTAAGGAAGCTGCAGTCCTGTGTCTGTCTGCTCAGGGGAGTCCTACCCAGACAGGCGTGATCTGAAACCTCAGGCTGGCCTGCCTTAAACCGCACACTTGGAGGGGGAGACCCTCATGCTAGCATCGGAGGTCAGGTGCAGGTGGCCGCCACCAGCCGCCGCATCCCAGCTTCCTCCCGCAGCGGCAGTGTCCCCGCCTCAGGCTCCGAAGCTGAGGCCCCACTTCCTCCTACTCCAGAAGTTGAGCCCCACCTGTGGCAGCCGAGCAGTGCTGGTCCCTCTCTTGCACATGTGTCCATGCAATCTTGGGGACCTGCCCTTGGCTGAGGAGGTGACCTCACGTGCAGGGGACCAGCCTCTGCAAGCCAGGGTGGGCCCGGAGAGTGATGGTTGGCGTCGGCGAAAGAAGACACGGAGCAGCCTCTTCAGGTGGACTGCTCCAATTTATTTTTCAGCTTAGGGTTTTTATATAGCAAATCCAAACAATCATGCTTAAACGATTTACATTTTTTGAGTACAGTCATAGGACTTAACATTCCTAAGCTTTCTTGGCAACAGTGATTTCACGGTACATGATTTCCACGTCAACCAATAAAATTTAACCAGGTAGTCATGACAAAGTTCTACATACTCTTTACTACGTGTGGCCGGGTATCTAAGGATAAGTGAAGCATATTGCCAGAATATGTGAGATCACAGTGCCCTTTAGTTGTTTAAGGTCAGTGGGCGTGCAAACACAGGATATACTTGTACCCGCGGTTGTAGGTAACAGACCCTCACAACCCATTACTAAGAAAGAACAATGTCAACATTTATCATAGATGACGTATGGAAATGTTTTACATGGATCAACTAGAATCTGGTCTCTGCATTTACCAATCTCATTCTTTGGCCAGAACAATCCATAAGTTGCCTTACAGGCTCGAGGTCAGCGGGCAAATATTTCTCTCACACTTTTTCGAGAAAGCCCTCCAAAACTAGTAAGTCTTGTTTTTGTCTCTGCTCATGGCATAATATGTATTCTTACTGGCAATTAGACTCATACAAGGAAAATGAATTCTAGGTCTCTTATAGACCCAACGCATACCGGACTGTCTCCAATTTTGCTAATTGCTACAATATTCATTAGACAACATCTGATTGAGGGGGCGGACATGATATTTAGGTGCATTCCATTTTGGAGGAAGGGGGAACTTTGGGCGATTCTGGTTTCATATTAACCCTAGAATAGACTAACAGCAGAAGTGAGAGTAAAAGGTACAGACTAAGTAGAGAAGAAGAATTCTTCAGGGGGTTCTTCTGACTGCCTTGCAGTCTCTTCCCACCGGTTTTTCCCTGGGCCTTGCCATCAGGGATGACCTGCGCAGTTTCGGTCTCCGGCACTCACGGACTGTCCATCAGGAATCTCAGGTGAATTTGAGCCCTGGGACATGGTTGCCAGCCTCTAGGCCTTAGTGCTGTCATTGCTTGGTCTGTTTTTTCTTCCCATGGGGAGCTGCAGAGAGGCTTGGCCAGCACTTGGAGGACTCTACTCACCTTGGAGGAATTTTCTTTGGCCTTGGAGAAGGGGTCCTGCAGGGACAGAGGTGACACATAGCCACAGGCCCTAGTTCCTCACAGCAGCTGGCTGGGTTTAGTACATGCAGTGCACCAAATACAAAACAGTCTTTAAAAGAAGGCAGCTTTAAGGATGCACGGGGGACTCAGGCAGTTAGGTATCCAACTTTGGCTGAGGTCATCATCTCACGGTTCGGGAGTGCTGACAGCTCTGTGCTGACAGCTCCGAGCCTGGAGCCTGCTTCAGATTCTGTCTCCCTCTCTCTCTCTCTGCCCTTCCCCCATTCATACTCTGTCTCTCTCTCTCTAAAAATAAATAAACATTTTAAAAATTTTATAAAAAGATTAAAAGAGGGCAACTTTAGGGGCACCTGGATGGCTCAGTCGATTAGGCATCTGACTCTTGGTTTCTGCTCTGGTCATGATTTCATGGTTTGTGGGTTCGAGCCCCGTGTCAGGCTCTGCATTGACAGCTGCAGAGCCTGCTTGCGATTCTCTGTCCCCCTCTCTCTCTGCCCCTCCTCCCTCCCTCTCTCTCAAAGTAAATAAATAAACATTAAAAAAAAAAACAAAAAACAACCAAAAGGCAGCTTTAGGTCTACAAGGTCTCAAGAGAAGGAAGTATCAGTAGGTACTGGGTGTAAAATGAGAAAGTAGCTTTAGGTTGTCCAAGAGGTATTACATGAGAAAGTCAAAACATGGACTTAATTTTTACTGAGAAAACCAATTTTTAAAAAAATTTTTTAAAATATTTTTTTATTTCTAGGAGAGAGAGAGAGAGACAGCGTGAGCAGTGGAGGGTCAGAGAGAGAGGGAGTTACAGATTCTGAATTAGGCTCCAGGCTCTGAGCTGGCTGTCAGCACAGAGCCCGACGCGGGGCTCGAACCCACGAACCGCGAGATCATGACCTAAGCGAAAGTCGGACGCGTAACCGACTAAGCCACCCAGGCGCCCCAGAGAAAACCAATTTATAAAAGAATACATTTGAACACTTAGTGATGCACACACGTGCAGATACAGTTCTGAAAAGATAATGCTCTACTGCAGATGTTCTTCTCCAGGAGGGAGAACTGTCATAGACTTTTCACATTCTATCTTATAATTGTATATAATGTTTTGTATTAGGGCAAGTAACTTGTCCTGATATCTTCTTCTCCCTCTTCCTACCTCTCCCTCCTCCTCCTCTTCAAAAATCCTGCACATTTAGAGAGGACCCTCCGATTACTGTCAGAAACACTGTGACCTGGTCCAGAACATTTACAACAGAACCATGGAATGTTATCAAACATGTATCAGAACCACCTAGAAAACAGTTAAAACACAGATTCTAGGTCCTGATTCACAGAATCTCTGGTTAGTTTCTGAAATGAGAATCAGCATTTTAAAAATTGTTTATTTATTTTGGGAGAGAGTGAGCAAGCAGGGGAGGTGAGGGGAGAGGGAGAGAGAGAGAATCCCAAGAAGCCTCTGTGCTGTCAGTGCAGACCCTGATGCAGGGCTCAGACCCATGAACCAGGAGATTATGACCAGAGCCAAAACCAAGAGTCAGACGCTTAACCAACTGAGCCCCCCCCCCACCCCCGCAGGAGACCCGAGAATGAGCATTTCTAACAAGTCACCAGGTGACACTGATGGTGAAGGTCTAGGAGTTGAACTTGAAAACCAGGGTTCTATGAAAAATGAGGCTGCCTCATTCCAGGCCTTGGAGTCCATCCACACGAAGAACTGCAAGCTCCCAGAGGCAGAGCCAAGGTTTCTCACATACATCCCCCGAGTGTGTCCGCGTGAGCAGCTCAGGCTAATGGCCGACGTGGCAGGCGTCCTCCACCGCCTAGGAGCCCTCTGAGTGCTTTATCCCCCGAAACTATCTACCCACCTACGTATTCTGCCTACAGCGTATTCCAAAAATACTCACATAGTTATCCCTCATATATTATCCTTCAAGTTTTTACTCAGTGACCCTCTTATCAGAGAGGCCCCCCTTACTGCGCTATGTAGGATGCACACCATACTTCCAAGCACATTCACTTTATTTCTTCCACTGTGCCTACTACATTCTAACATGCCACATGATTTAGTATTTCTTCTTTCACGGTTTCTGTGACCTTCTTGTATATAATATTACCCCCAGGAGAGCAGGAATCTTTTGTCCCTTTTGTGTCCTAAAGCCTCTTATGCATCTACAATAAGTTCTTAAAGCCAAATACTCAATTGACTATTTATTAGAACAGTGAATAAATAAGAAACTTTAGCTTCCCTTTATATTTTTACAATTCTGCCTGTTCCTCGTGTCCCTGTTAGCTTTCCCTGAATGCTAGTATAGCTTCGTTTCAAGAATAAGAATCAAATTTTGGAGACAAAGTCTTCACAGTGATTGTTATAGTCACATGTTCAGCTTAACTGTAACTCAGACATCACTGATATAATTTCTCTAAGAACTTTTTACCATCCACTTATATTTCCATTAAGACATTTTTTTAAAATTCTTTTTTCTTTATTTCTGAGAGAGAGACAGTGTGAGCAGGGGAGGGTCAGAGAGAGAGGGAGATACAGACTCTGAAATAGGTTCCAGGCTCTGAGCTGGCAGTCAGCACAGAGCCCGACGCGGGGCTCGAACCCACGAACCGCGAGATCATGACCTAAGCGAAAGTCGGACGCTCAACCGATTAAGCCACCCAGGCGCCCCCCATTAAGACATTTCTGACACAAATTCTGAATCATTACATAGCCACTATTAATAGCTTTCTGTAATCTGCATTTTACAACAGTTTTTCTCAGATAATATCAATTCCTCATGCAAAATATTTATTTACTGTAATCATAGGGTAAATGATAACTACTTTCCAGTAATGAGATGAAATCATGGATTTAAGTTGCTCCCTGCATTTTGGTGTTCAAAGAATCCTTTTCATACATGCTACACCTAAGAACATGGAAGCCACTGAAGCTATCAAAATAGGTTCTTTTTTTTTTTTTTTTAGAAAAAAATTTTTTTTTTTTTTTTTTTTTTAGGAGAGAAGGAGAGAGAGATGGCGCGAGCAGGGGAGGGTCAGAGAGAGAGGGAGTCACAGACTGAAACAGGCTCCAGGCTCTGAGCTGGCAGTCAGCACAGAGCCCGACGCGGGGCTCGAACCCACGAATCGTGAGATCATGACCCAAGCGAAAGTCGGACGCTTAACCGACTAAGCCACCCAGGCGCCCCAAAATAGGTTCTTAAGGGTTCTATTTTTGAGATTGATGTCAGATTTCCATAAGAAAATGACTATTAGGCTATCCAAAAAGACATATTAAATAGATAAAAACAGGTAAACATGTCGCTCACTAAATTGTACACAATAATTTTCAGTTACGGGAGATATTTTCTGTAGTAATTACAGAGATCACGATTTCCTGCTTCAGGGTAGCCTAGAATCCCTAATATTTCCTGTAACGACGCAACCTGTTTTTTTCTCTTGTCCCTGATCAAACGAAGACCGATAAAACGACCCTTCATACACTTCATAGTGTATGGATCTGAATTGCAACGTGACATGTTAGCTTCTGCCACCAGTGTACACACTGGTTTTGTCTGAAAGACTACGTACGGATGAGGGCATTTGGATCTGTAGCCTCTGGGAGCAAACTGAACTTCACGAAGTCCGAAGTTAACACTTCTTGAAATGCTTGGGTGAACAGCTGCAGGCAACACCCAACACGCCCCAGAAACTTGAGTCCTGCTCCTTGAGGAGAGGACAAAGACCCTCCTACTCCCTTGGACTCGCAGACGCCATTCCCCGGGGAAGTTCGCGGCTCTTAACTCTGCGGGTTGTCTGGGGCGCGCCCTGGCCCGAGGCACCGGAGTCCGTGGGAACTACATTACCCGGCAGGCTTCGCGTCTAACGGCCGCCTCGCCGAACCAATGAAGGCTTAGCACAGAGGCCTTCCGTGTATGACGCCTAGCGCGGGCCGGGACTTCCGGCGTCCTCCTCCCGGCGGTCATTTTGGCTTCTCCCGTGTATTCATCCGGGCAGAAGTTCCGGAGCGGCGGGTCTGCGCGGAGGTGACGCGCCGGGGAAGGAGTCGGAGGAGCCGTCGTCCCCGCCGCACAGAGGCGGGTCTGAGGCTCGGCGAGGCCGCCCAGGGCGCCCCGCACCACGGCCTGCCCGGTCCCGGCCCCGCGCTCCGCCCACAGGCCCGGATGGCGGCAGCCACGCTGAGGGACCTGGCTCAGGTAAGCGCTGCGTTCTCGGCCCCTCACCGCCTCCCAGGTCCTACAGCGCCGGCGGAGGGGCGCCTGCTCACGTCCTCAGGTCGCAGGCCTTACTGCCTGGGACAATGAGGCACTGGTAGGTGGGGCCCCGTTTCTGACAGTGGCCCTGAGCGAACATGACATCTCCGCTTCCCTGTTCAATTTTACTGTTGTGGTTGCGATGAGGAGCAGACCCGTGCAGAGGCTGGGAGTGCGACTCAGCTGGGAGCGTTCGGGAACGCTGGGATCCGGTGTGCCTGCGAGGAACAGTGTTTGAGGCGTAGTCGCACCTGGAATAGCAGGCCGAGGGTTCTACCTGCATTCTCGGGATTCTGGAATGCTGTGGGGAATTTTAAAGAAAGGAGCGACATGAATTACATCAGGGCTTTCAGAGCTTCCCAAAGGTTGTTGATTGGAGAAGCAGACTGAAGGAGGGTGATGGAGACATTGAGGCACTAGAAGGTTGACTTCAAGGACACAGAGCTATTAAGATCGAACACTGAGGCACAAAGGTTAGGCACCCAGTCATAGATTCACCTGGGTCACGGGCCAGCCTGAGGCCGTTGAAATCTGACGTGATTATATTCATCTTTAACCTACCTGTTAAAACATGGCTACAGACGCACTCATGGCACCCGTACCGGTACGTGTAGGGTGTCCCAGTCCCACGTTGCCTCCTCCCACTCCTGTGTTCTTTGCACTGTAGTGTCTGGGGACTCTAAGAGAAACCCCAAGACCCCCCCCCGCCCTGGGTCCATACCAGGGATTATATAGAGGTATTTCCGTTTTGTGTGCTTGATGGAAACAGCTGAGGAAAGGTTATTTCCATACTGGCATGTAAAAATACTTAGAGGTATAGGTAAATTGGGAGCATTATGGAAACCATAGATTCCTTTTCCTTCAGGTGGGAACAGACAATAAGACAGGATTCAGGACTGAAATGGCTGCCTGAGAAGTTGCTTATCTGTTCTGGAGGTGACAGGAGCTTTGGGATTAGAGGAAGGAGATGATCTTTCCAGGCTTTAACAGGCTTCATCTGGCTTCACTGTGGAGAAGAGATTGTGAGAAGGAGGAGAGAGGAAGGAAAACTAAGGTGGAGCCCAGTGTAATATTCCAGTTCAGGGCTTAGGAGAGGTAGCTGGATTCTGGATCTATTTTTATTAAGGGCCAACTAGATTTCCTAATGTGGAAGGGAAGTTGCATGCTTGGTCTGCTTCTACTGCTGTAATAAAATACCATAAACTGGGTGATTTATAAACAGCAGGAATTTAATTCTCATAGTTCTGGAGACTAGAAGTCCAAGATCAGGTTGGTCAGTTTCTGTGTCTGGTGAGGGCCTGCTTTTTCTAATTTTGGCCCAAAGGCTTCAGTGCCTAATGCCATCAGGTTGTGGAAGGTACAGTGTCAAAATATGAATGGGGGGTGCGGGTGGGACATAAACATTCTATAATAGTGAGAAAGTGAAGCGCTTTCAGAGATGACCCTAGGGTTTTGATCTAAGCAATGGGAAGGATGAAAGTTCCATCAATTGATATGGGAAAATTGGTCACAGACTAATTTTCACCGGGGATATTGGGAACTTTGTTTTGTCTATTTTAAGATCTGAGGTGTTTCAGAGACTACTGAGTAAAAGCTGCCAGTAGGCAGCTGGACACCTATGTTTGGAGATGTAGGGAGAGCTTCAGGATGGAGACATCCATAATGTTTGTGGGTACTGTATATGTCCAGGTAAGTGAGCTGTGATTGCAAAAAGCAATCTCTAGGTTGTGATGGTAAAACCATTTTCAGACTAGGAAAGGGAAGTAGCTGAGGACTGGGCCTCTTGCTTGGGTATCTAGTTGATGGCATTGAGTTTCACATACTCAAGTTAGGAGAAATACGTGAGATGAAGGGAGAATGTTGAGGACAGCGTAGACTCATAGTTGATGAAGGGTACCAGGAGAAGGGTGGACATGAGATGGACACAGAAGCATAGGAGTCGGCACATTAATACTGTCCTTGGAGCTAGTGTTTATTCCACTTCAGGGGACTTCATAGATATTGTGTCAACTTTGGTGGGGTCTGGGATATTTCATTCAGTCTGGAGGAGAAAGTTAGGGGCAAATCTTGAAGAAACACTGAGACTCAGGTAGGTGACCAGTGGGGCTGGGCTTTGAATGAGGGGTTAAGTCAAAATCGGAAAGTTCTGACTGTAGAGGGCACAGCAAGTGCAGCACAGAAATGGATTAAGGCCATGGTTATCTGTAATCTGCAGGTCAGTCTGGGTTATGGAGGTTGTAGCAAGAAATCAAGTTAAGCGGGAAGGACTACATACCAGGCTTCAGAGCTGCTTCTGGCAGTTAGGATCATCAGAGGATCAATTGAGTTTTGATTACATTTACAAAAAAACTCTCTGCATACCATGCAGCAAATAATATGCAGAGGCCAGGGAGATGCCTATGCCTTCCTGTGGTGCAGGAAGTGGCTGACTTCTAAGCAGCAACAAGGGAGAGCCTCTCTAGGAAATTTAAGGTATTTAAAGGCAATCACATATGCTGTAATTAATACACACACATGTGCAAACACAGGGAATATGCATTCCCAGAAAAGATTTGAGTGATCCCAGAACCTCTAAGCTGAGGAGATTAGTAAAGGTCTTCCTCTGCACAGGACCAGGTCTGGAAAAGTTGGGGTTGTTTTTTTCAAGTGCCATAATCTCAACAGAAGATCACAGAACATACTAAGAAATAAGGAAATATGGTCCAACCAAAGGAAGAAAATAAATGTCTGGAAATTTGCCATATAGAAATGTAGGCCTCTGAATTACTTGACAAAAATATAAAACACCTATGCTAAAGATGCTCAATGTGTTAAGAGAACACAGACAACAATATCAGAAAACAATTCACGGACAGTGTGAGAATATCAATAAAGAGATAGGAACTGTAAAACAAAACCAACCAGAAATTTTAAAGCTAAACAACAATTAAGCTGAAAAATTTACTAGAGAGGTTCAGTAGCAGACTTGATCAGGTAAAGAATCTAAAAATTTGAAGACAGGTCATTTGAAATTGTCAAGTCAGAGGAGCAAAAAAAAAAGAAGAAGAAAAATAAAGAGAGCTTAAGGGGCTTGTAGGATACCAACAGGCTGACCCAAATATGCATTATGGCAGGCCCAGAAGAAGAAGAGAGGGACTTTATTTGCAAAACTTATTTAAGAAAGAACAAGTATCTAAAATATGTAAAGAACATTTATAACTAAATAGAAACAGTTTTTAAAAACAAGCAATAGATTTGAACAGATATTTCCAAAAAAAGTTTGGCCAAAATTACATAAAAAGATGCTAGGAAGAGTCATTAGGAAAATGAAAAATTAAACCCATAATGGCTTAGCCACTGTACACTTTTAGAATTGATAACATTAAAAACTCTGGCCACACCAACTTTTGTCAAGTATGTGGACCAAATGGAACTCTGATCTACTGATGGTAGGAATGGAAATTATATAAGCACTTTGGAAAGCAATTTGGTAGTGTCTTTAAAATTAAACATACAGAGGTGCCTGGGGTGGCTCAGCCAATTAAGTGACTCTTAATCTTGGGTTGTGAGATGGATTGAGCTCTGTGCTGAACATGGAGCCTGCTTAGGATTCTCTCTATCTCTGTCTATCTCTCTCTCCTCCCTGTCTTTCTCTCCCCCCAGTCCCTCCTCCACTGGTGCAGACACTTTCAAAATAAATATTTATTAATAAGTTTATTTATTTATTTTTGAGAGAGTGCATGCATGAGCAAGCAGGGGAGGGGCAGAGGGAAAGAATCCCAAGCAGGCTTCACACCATTAGTGCAGAACCTGATGTGGAGCTTGATCTCATGAACTGTGAGATCATGACCTGAGCCGAAATCAGATTGGATGCTTAACCAACTGAGCCACTCAGGTTTCCCAATAAATAAATATTTTTTAAAAAGTCTATGTATTTTGAGATAGATAACATGAGTGGGGTGTGGACAGAGGGAGGGAGGGAGAGAAAGAATGCCAAGCAGGCTCTTTGTAGTCAGTGCAGAGCCCGAAGTGGGGCTTGAACTCATGAACCATGAGATCATGACCTGAGCCAAAATCAAGAATTGGACACTTAACCAACTGAGCCACCGCTAAATAAACATTTTTAAAAAAAATATATAAGATTAAATATACAGCTTTCAGACAACCCAGTCATCCCATCCCTAGGTATTTATCCAAAGGAAATAAAAGCATATGTTTATGCAAAGACCTGTGGACAAATATTTAAAGCAACTTTACTTTTAATGGTAAAAGGGGAAAAAACCGAAAGTCCATCAAAAACAGTTGAATAAACAAATCTCTATATAATGGAATACCACTCATGATAAGCAGGAATTTTCTTGGTCAGCTGTAACAAAATACCATAGACTAGGTGGTTTAAAGAACAAATTCATTGTTCACAGTTCTGGAAGCTGGGAGGGAAGTTCAGATTAAGGTGCTTGCTGCTTTGGTTCCTGATAGGATTGTTCTGGGTTTGCAGATGGCTTTCTTGTGTCCTCACATGATGGAAAGACAGGGAGTGCAAGTTCTCTGGTGTTCCCATCTCCCTCTTTTTTTAACTGAAGTATAATTGACATTAATTTTAGTTTCAGGTGTACAACATAATGATTTGACTATTACATACATTACAAAGTGCTCATCTTAAGTGTACGGTCTGCCACCAAAGTTATTACAATATTATTGACTATTCTTTATAATGTACTTTTCATCTTTATAACTTGTTTTAGAGCTGGAAGTTTGTGCCTCTTGATCTCTCTCACCTATTTTGTCCGTCACCCCACACTCTTTCCTTTTGGCAAGCACTAGTTTGTTCTCTGTATTTATAAGTTTGCCTCTTTTGTTAATGCTGTTGATTGTTTTGTTTTTTACATTCCATACATAACTGAAATAATATATTATTTGTCTTTTTCTGACTTATTTCACTTAGCATAATACCCTCTAGGTCCTTCCTTGTCGTAAATGTCCAGATTCCTTTTTTTTTTTTTTTAAGGTACTATCCATGCCCAACATAGATCTTGAACTCATGACCTGGAGATGAAGAGTTGCGCTTTGAACCAGCTATGCTAGCCAGATGCCCTATGATTTCATTTTTTTTAATGGCTGAGTAATATTCCCGTGTGTGTGTGTGGGTGTGTGTGTGTGTATCATGTCTATTCATTTATCTACCAGTGGACACTTAGATTGTGAAACCTTAAATTTATTGTAAATAATGCTGCAGCAAACAGGGATGTGTATATCTTTTTGAATTAGTGTTTTCATTTTCTTTAGGTAAATACTCAGAAGTGGATTTACTAGATCATACGATATTTCTATTTTTTAGTTTTCTAAGGACCCTCCATACTGTTTTGCACAGTGGCTGTGCCACTTTACAGTCCACCCAGGAATGCACAAAAGTTCTTTTTCCTCTACTTTATTATGAACACTTGTTATTTCTTGTCTTTTTAATACTACCCATTTTGACTGGTGTGAGGTGATGTCTCATTGTGGATTTGATTTGCATTTCCCTGATGATTAGTTACACTGAGCATCTTTTCATGTCTGTTGACTATGTGTCTTTGGAAAAATGCCCATTTGGGTCCTCTGCTACTTTTTTTAAAAAAATTAATTAAATAGTTTATTGACAAGTTAGTTTCCATGTAACACCCAATGCTCATCCCCACAAGTGCCCTCCTCCATGCCCATCACCCCCTTCCCCTCCCACCACCCCCATCAGTCCTCAGTTTGTTCTCAGCATTCAAGAGCCTCTCATAGTTTGCCTCCCTCCCTCTCCCCCACCATTTCCCCTTCTTCTCCCCCATGGTCCTCCGTTAAGTTCCTCCTAATCCTCCTATATGTCCAAACATATGGTATCTGTCCTTCTCTGCCTGACTTATTTTGCTCAGCATAACACCCTCAAGTTCCATCCATGTTGCTACACATGGCCAGATTTCATTCTTTCTCATTGCCATATAGTATTCCATTGTATAGATAAACCACATCTTGATCCATTCGTCCGTTGATGGACGCTTAGGCTCTTTCCA